>NW_012286010.1:0-4597 GCF_000151885.1 Dipodomys ordii
CTGGGTGTCAGACATGATGGAGAACACATCTACAAATTGAGATACTATGTGATGGGATGTCATCAGTATAATAAATGGAATGCATATCTTCACAGTCAATAAACGGTAAATAGTTGAATAAAACAAAAATACAATCAATAACCACAACAAACAGGATATGGACTGAACATCTATAGGTAAATACAAATTCTATCTTTACAATGAATATAAATAGTATATTTTCCAGGGCTAGGGCTTGAATTCAGGCCTAGGGACTAGGTCCGACTTTCTTGTCTTCAAGCATGGTGAGCTTCCACAGTGCTACAGAGTTATTCAGACCCTGAGTTCAAATCCAAAGCCTGGTAGAAAAAAACAGCGTGAATTGCAAGCCAGGGAGCTATTTTTTTTATTTATTTATTTTGCAAAACAAGGTCTTAAACTCAGGTCATGGCAACTCTGCCTCAGCTTCCATCATCCTACGCTGGGGTGCAGCCACTGGAGCCACAGCAGATACTAGGATCCTAGATCTCCAAACCTTGCAAGTGGGAAAAATATGCACAGAGTAAAAGTGACAGAGGCAGGTGCCGGTGGCTTACAACTGTAATCCAAGCTACACAAGAGGCTGAGATCTGAGGATCGCAGTTCAAAGCCAGCCCTGGCAGGAAAGTCCATGAGAATCTTATCTCCAGTAAACCACCAGAAATCCGGAAGTAGCACTGTGACTCAAGAGGTAGAGTGCTTGCCTTGAGCTGAAGAGCACAGGGACAATACCCATGCCCAGAGTTCAAACTTTATGACCGACCAAAAAAAATGTTGCATGATTGCATTTTTACATTTTCTTCCTTTGCACCATGACCATCTGGGTCTGAATGACAGGGATCCAAAGGGTACTTCATCTTGCATTGCTGAAGGCTGGTGGGCTATTGGGGAAGCCATAGTCCCGCAAAGGAACATAGGTCTAGAGTTTGAATCCCAGTCATGCCACTTCCAGATAGTGGAAGATCCTAAGACACTCATTCCCATCCATAGGAATAACGATGGAATGTTGTGAATGTACAGTTGAATGAGCTAATCGTGAATGCTACTCATATAAAATTAGACATCATAATTTCAGTAGACTGATTTTATTTAATATGAAGCATTAAAAGAATACTATTTCTTACAGGGATACAATAATTTCAGGACCTTGATTTACTTAATAGTTTATTAAGGATTAAAACAATAACATTAGTTACATGGAGGCATAATAAATACCGAAGAATTGGTAGAAATGTAGTCTATATAACTGAATAATGTATCAACATCTCCGGCACTCTGTAAAGATATATATTTATTAGCATAATACCATCTACATGTCAATCTGTTCTTATTTTGTCAACCCTAGGGGCTTGATCTCAGATGCTGGGAATTGCCTGTAAGCTCAATTTGTCCCGGATGGCATGCTGACACTCACCCATTCATAAATTTGGCCTTGTAGGCTTTGAGTTCAGACACCAGCACTCCCAAACAATGAATCATGGAGTAAGAAGCTGATGGTGACATGTGTTCTTTTACTGTGAAAGTCCTGGGTGTCAGGTATGAAATGGAATACATATGCAGACCTATATCCTATGTAATCAATGTAATCAATGTTCTATGTGCCATAATACTCAATAAAAAAATGGCCAATAAATGAATAAAACAAAAAATGAAATGAATAACTACACTGAACGCAATAAAGAGTCAACATATGTATGTAAATATAAATAATGTATATAAAATATACATGAAAAAGATGTTTTCTAGTGCTGGGGATCGATTTCAGGCCTAAGGAACAGACTTGAATTTCTTGACTTCTCGGAGGTGAGCTTCTCCTTCCCACACAGTGCAACAGAGTTACCCAGACCATGAGTTCCAATCCCAGTCCTGTCAGAAAAAATGGCACCTTCATTCTATGTGACACCCAATTCTTAGATATTTCATTATGCCTCCATTTAATGAATGTGATTGTTTAAATGCTTCATGGAGTGTTACTTAAAATCGATCAGAGTCCTAGGATATAATTGTATATAATTTTATCCTAGAATCGTTCAAGAAGTGCCCATTCATTCATGACATATATCACATTCCATTGGTATTCATATGGATAGGAATGAGTTTCTTAGGATCTCCTGCCATTTGGAGGTGGCAGGAACAGGATTCAAACTGTGGGCTCCAGCTTCCACCATTCAATCTGCAGGATAGGGAACTCACAGGTCTGTCCAAGAACATCAGCAAGAACAATGATTAGGCAGGCACCAATGGCTCTCAGCAGTCCTCCTTAATACTTACAAGTCTGTGGTAGGAGGATGATGGTCAAAGTCACCCTAGGCAGGAAAGTCCTTGAGACCCCTGTCCAACTTCAGTGCCAACAAAGCCAGAAGTAGAGCCGTGTGGCTCCAGAGGTTGAGGGCTAGCCTTGAGCAAAAGCAGCTCACAGACTGTGCCCAAATCCTGAGTTTAAGGTCCAGGACTGGCAACAAACAGACATACAGAACAATCTGTGCAGCCATCCAGCTAAAGCAGGTCACCTTCTTGTCCCCATCTGGACTAGACAGAGTTTCCTGGGAAAACGGCTGCTCTCATCTTGACTCCACCCATTCTGCCTGCATCACAGTATTCTGGTCACATCCCCATTCTTTTTTTTTTTAATTTTTATCTTATTTTATTTTTTTTTGAACACACTGTACAGAGGGGTTACAATTACATGAGCAGGATAATGCGTACATTTCTTATCAAGCATTGCAGCCTCCTCCTTTGTTTACCCTTCACATCCCTTCCCAGCCTCCCCCCGACCCCCTCCACCCAATCATCCCCGCCCTCCCCCCCACCAACGTTGTAAAGCTCGTTTTCGAAATGACAACTTGTACTTCTCATTGTTGCAACAGGTCCACCTGTATCCTTAAACGAATAGCTTTTCCCCATCTCCTCTACAAGTTATACTGACATCAAATAAGTGAAAGCAGGGGTTATACTGTGGGGGAGGGACATACAAGCAACAAAGAGATAATCTTATAAATGCGTTAGAAACAAATGCATGAAAGAAAAAAATAAAATACATATCTAAGGGTTCATTTTCCTAACATCACTTTATCTGACCTTTTCCGCTTGACTCATACATATACTTGATATTGCAAATATAAGGGAAACCATGGGACCTATGTTTCTTTGGGCCTGGCTTACTTCACTTAATATAATTTTTTCCAAGTCTTTCCATTTCCGAACAAATGGGGCAATGTCATTCTTTCTGATGGAGGCATAGAATTCCATTGTGTATATATACCACATTTTCTTGATCCATTCATCTACTGAGGGGCATCTGGGCTGGTTCCATATCTTAGCTATGGTAAATAATGCTGCAATAAACATAGTTGTGTTGGTAGCTTTAGTGTGGTCTTGTTTGTAAACATTTGACACCCCCATTCTTTCATGGTTCTTTCTGACCAATGGGACACAAGAATGGCAGCCACACCCACATTCCATGCTGCCAAGAAGCACCAGGATTCCCTCTGTTGGTTGACACCATTACCAGCAGTTGAGGAAGGAAGAGGTGGCTAAGTGGTGAGCAAGAGACTCCAGGCGACCTTGGAGTAGAGTACGAAATTGACATCCTAATCAGTGAGTGGGAGAATAGAGGATTTCCCAGAGCCTGGAAACGTGGCCAGCCCATCTTTCCCATCCCAGCGCTCAGATGTCTGAAACAGTAAGACTCCATGAGAAATCTGTGGGCATGAAACTGTTGCCAAAACACCGGTAGAAGAATCCTCCTGATAGACCTGCCACATTTAAGAAAACAAAGAACATGAAAAAGGGAAGGATCCACAAGACAAACACCACCAGGGAGAGTGATTCAATGGAGGGCCCGGCCAAATGTGATGCCCACCACGGGCCTCCCGTGCCTTTGGACACAGTCACAACCACGAGGTTCCAGAGTGTCAATGGTCCTGATACCACCAAGAATCTGCAGAGGTGCTACCGACACGTGATGCCCACCCTGGACCCCAACAAAAGAAGAAACCAGGCACTCTATGCCAAGGTCCAACCACTGAAACAGGAAAAGACTGACCTGCAGGAACAATGGGAGAAAGAGAGGGAGAAGATAGCCCAGGTGCATGTAGCACCTAAAATGGAGCTAGAGATCCACAAGGCACCCATACAGAAGTTGGTTTCAGCAGAAAGCAATTTACAATGTGACCTCGCCTGCATGCAGCAGGCGGCCGATGACACAGAAAGGGAGCATGAAGCTCTCACCAGCTGCCTGCAGGCCGCAGAGCAGTGCATGGCAGAGCTGGAGATGTCGGCTTCTGTGGTCACTGATCACAGAATGAGACTGAAATGTTCTTTGAACAGCTGCGTGATGTGACCCTTCTGCTCAAGTAAAAGGCCAGAAGCTTTGATGACCTGGAGCAAGTGAACTCAAAGTTACAGGAGAAGCTGGAAGTGCTCTGGACAACAAGAAGAAAGGAATCTGCAAGGTCCAACAAGCACTGGTGGGGCATGAGTTACTGAAGAGACTACTAGACAATGTGAGCTGACTGGTGAGCACAGCCAATCTCGAGAAAGACACCTTCACAGAAGACCTGAGCATTGAGAGGTCCAC
>NW_012286011.1:0-2504 GCF_000151885.1 Dipodomys ordii
AAATGATAGGCAAGACTCATGGGGTATCCATTATTTTTTTATGAAGAGTTGATGAAGCATGACAATAATCATTACAGTCATGAAATGGAGGCATTGGGGAAGATCTGAGAATTGGTAGTCACAGGGTAAATTGGATTCAATCACAGGTCGCCATCTCTCTACTCTATACAAATATGTACTTATTTGCATGCTACCTTCAGCTTATAAATGGACGATGATTGTGCTCCCCCTTACTCCGGGCCTCGATCTCAGGTCCGGGGAATGGCCTAGCTCCTTAGTGGCTCACAGGCTGGTGTGCTAAGGTGGAACCATTCGCCTATTGGGACTGCAAGGCACCAAGTTCAGATACCAGCAGTGCCAAAAGATTCATCCTGATGTCTGAAGCCAATCATTGCACCTGTTTTCCTTTCCTGTGTGAGTCCTGGGTCTCTTCTAACAAGGAGAATGCATGGGCAACCCTGTGGCCATAGGAATAGGTTGTCATCCATGCCTGCCCAGTTATAACTGTCATCATATACTCAAGAACATACTAAATACATTCATGAATAGCACACAAAATAGAGAGGATAACTAACCTCAATGCAGGAGGAAGTCCAAACACGGATGTGAATAGACATCCCATGTTTCAATGATGCATTGACGATTATTGTGTCCTCCATAGGGCTAGATCTCAGTTCCTGGGAAAGGCCCAGCTCCTTAGTGGTTCACAGGCTGGTGTGCTCACATGGACCCATTGGGCAGTTAGGCCTCCTAGGCCCCAAGTTCGAATCCCAGCACTGACAAAAATTCACCCTGATGTGAGAAACCAGTCATTGCACCTGTTCTTCTGTGCTGTGCAAGTTCTGGGTCTCAGCTAGGATGGAGAATGCATAGGCAACTCTATACTCATGGGAATAGGTTGTCATCCAGGTGACCACAGTTGTATCTGTCATCCTATACTCAGGAAAATACAGAATACGTCGTGAATAAGACACCATGTAAAGACAATGACTACACCGAACCCAAGATGCTGCCCACCCATGAAGGGAAATAGAGATCCTATATTTTAATTATGAATTGATGACTATTAAGGCCCCCACTGAGGCTCAATCTCAGATCCTGAGAACGGCATATCAACTTAGTGGCTCACAGGCTGTGTGCTCATCATGACCCATCCACCACTTGGGCCTGCTAGGCCTTGAGTTCAAATCCCAACCCTACCAAAAGATTCATCCTGATGTGAGAAGCCCATCATTGCAACTGTTTTCCTGTGCTGTGAAAGTCCTGGGTCTCAGCTAGGATGGAGAATGCTATATAGGCAACTCTCTACTCATGGGAATCGTTTGGCATCCAGGGCAGCACAGATATCCCTGTTACCAAACTCAATAAAATACACAATACATCCATGAATAAGACTCAAAATTTAAAAAAAAAACTACATTGAATGCAAGATGCATACCACCCCAGTATGGCTGGTTATTTTGTCCAGTTCTGGGGCTTCAAATCAGGCCTTGGACCAGGTCTGACATTCTAGTCTTCAGGGATGGTGAGCTTCCCCTTCCCCCACAGTGCAATGGGGTTACCCAGATTTGAGTTCAAATCCCAGCACTGACAAAAGTTTCATCCTGTTGTCAGAAGCCAGTCGTTGCACCTGTTTTCCTCTCATGTGGAAGTCCTGGGTCTCAGCTAGGATGGAGAATGAATGTATAGGCAACTCTATAACCATGAGAACAGGTTTCCATCCATGTCAGCACATTATATCTGTCACCATACTCAGTAAAATACACAATACCTCCATGAATTAGACACAAGTTAAGGAGAAGTGCACCCAACGCAAGATGCTGTCTACACAAATATGTCAATACAGATCCTGTTTCAATTATGAATTTATGCCTATCCTGGCCCTCCCTAGGGCTGGATGTCAGGTCCTGGGAACGGCCTAGCTCCTCAGTTGCTCACAGGCCAGTGTCCTTCCCTTGACATTTTCACCAATTGGGCCTGCTAGGCTTTGATTTCAAATCCCAACTCTGCCAAAACATGAATGCTTCTTTCAGAAGCCCATTGTTGCACCTGTTTTCCTGTGCTGTGAAGTCCTGGGTCTCAGGTAGGACACAGTATGCTATATAGGCAACTCTATACTCATTGGAATAGGTTGCCATCCATGTCAGCACAGTTTTATCTGTCATCATATGCAATAAAATACAAAATGCATCCCTGATTAAGACACAAAATAAAAAGAATAACTACACTGAATGCATGATGCATTCCACACATGTAAGTAAATAGAGATCATCTCTTTAAATTATGAATTTATATCAATAATGGCCCCACCAGGGCTCGATCTCAGGTCCCAGGATGGAACTAACCTCTATTGGCTCACAGGCTGGTGTACTCACCATGACCCATTCACCACTTGGGTTTGCTAAGCCTTGATTTCAAATCCCAGTACTGTCAAAAGATGAATACTGATGTGAGAAGCCAAGTGATCCTCCTCTTTTCCTGTGCTGTGAAAGTCCTGCTTCTCA
>NW_012286012.1:0-14622 GCF_000151885.1 Dipodomys ordii
TGTCCTTCCCTTGACATTTTCACCAATTGGGCCTGCTAGGCTTTGAGTTCAAATCCCAACTCTGCCAAAACATGAATGCTTCTTTCAGAAGCCCATTGTTGCACCTGTTTTCCTGTGCTGTGAAGTCCTGGGTCTCAGGTAGGACACAGTATGCTATATAGTCAACTCTATACTCATTGGAATAGGTTGCCATCCATGTCAGCACAGTTTTATCTGTCATCATATGCAATAAAATACAAAATGCATCCCTGATTAAGACACAAAATAAAAAGAATAACTACACTGAATGCATGATACATTCCACACATGTAAGTAAATAGAGATCATCTCTTTAAATTATGAATTTATATCAATAATGACCCCACCAGAGCTCGATCTCAGGTCCCAGGATGGAACTAACCCTCTATTGGCTCACAGGCTGGTGTACTCACCATGACCCATTCACCACTTGGGTTTGCTAAGCCTTGATTTCAAATCCCTGTACTGTCAAAAGATGAATACTGATGTGAGAAGCCAAGTGATTCTCCTCTTTTCCTGTGCTGTGAAAGTCCTGCTTCTCAGCTAGGAATGGAACATGCTATATAGGCAACTCTATAACCATGGGAACAGGTTGACATCCAAGACAGCACAGTTATACCTGTCACCATACTCAGTAAAATACACAATACCTCCATGAATTAGTCACAAGTTAAGGAGAAGTGCACCAAACGCAAGATGCTGTCCACACATGTATATCAATAGAGGTCCTATGTTTAAATTATGAATTTATGCCTATACTGGCCCTCCCTGGTGCTCAATGTCAGGTTCTGGGAATGGTCTAGCTCCTCAGTTGCTCACAGGCCAGTGTCCTCACCTTGACCCTTTCGCCAATTGGGCCTGCTAGGTTCTGAGTTCAAATTACAACACTGCCAAAACATGAATCCTGATGTGAGCAGTATAACAGTTCACTTGCTTTCCTGTCCTGTGAAAGTCGTGGGTCTCATCTAGGATGGACAAGGCACAGGCAACTCTACAGACATGGGAATAGGTTGTCATGCATGTAAGCACCTTTATATTTGTCATCATACTCAATAAAATACAAAATGCATCTCTGACTAAGACACACAATAAAACAAATAACTACACTGAAAGCATGACGCATTCCACACATGCATGTAAATAGAGATCTATGTGTAAAATAGGTGGGCATATGATTTTTGCCAGTGTTGGGGCTTCAATTCAGGCACTGGGAGCAGGCCTGAACTTGTAGTCTTCAAGGATGGTGATCTTCCCCTTCCCCCACAGTGCAACAGAGTTACCTAGACCTGAGTTCAAATCCCAGCTCTGGCAGTAAAATGGGGCGAATTCGGAGCTAGGGTGCTTCCTTCATAATATTTTTTAACAGACTCAGAGCTTGAACTTAGGTTGTGGCAACTCTACTTCAGTTCCAATCATCCTAGGCTGCAGCCTCTGGATCTACAACCCATCATCAGATTCTAGGACCCCAGGGCTTGCAGGAAAAAAAAAAGCCGCAAAGGGAAAAAAAAAGTGGCAGGAAGTTCCACCTGGTGCTTTTATGTTCATTTTCCTTTACATAGTGACCATGCTGGGTCCGAACTCACCGGCCTGCAGAGTGAAGTTGACCTGGAGTGACTGAAGGTCTGCTGGCTCTTGGGGAAGGCCCAAGGGCAACGGGGTATCGGAGACCTCAAGGTCGAATCCAGGTCAGCCCCCCTACATTGAGAGAATCGCGGAAGATCCTGATATACTCATTTCTGGCACTTGGAAGGGTCGTTGAATTCTCATCTTTGAATGAGTACTTTCTGCAGGATGCACTTAGGAAATTGCCATGGACCAGCTCTGTCGGGACAACTGAGGACACCAAGTGGAGATAATTGGAATAGGTGGGGAGATGGCAAACAGTCAACTCACACACAAGAAGAGTGAGTGCTGAGTGGGATTTATTGCAGAGGATAACAAGCTTTTATAGCAAAAGTCTCCATGAGAAAGGGCAAAAGGTTACACAATCTTGTTGTAAGGCTTCATTCTTGGGTGGTCGGTGACCAGCTGGTCGCCTGATCTTGTTTTTTGGATGACGAGCTATGACGATAGGCACTTGTTTTCGGCTTTACCTCTATTTTTTTTTTGAGCATTTCTTTTTCTTTTTATTGTGAAAATACCGTACAGAAGGATGACAATTACATGAGCAAGGTAATGAGTACATTTCTTTTTTTAATTTAATTTAATTTTATTTGTGAACATACTGTACAGAGGGGTTACAATTACATGGGCAGGATAATGCATACATTTAAGAAATACAATTGGTTTCAATGTTTATCACCTATTAACCATTAACCAGAGCATATGGGCAAGGGCTGAACAGAAAGGCATGAACTCTAGTACTTCATAGTTAGTTTTGTTTAGTTTTGTACTTTATATGTTTCAAATCTTTTTTAAGCAATTTTGCTTCTTTGCCATTCTTTAGAGGGTCCCCAATTTGTGGCCCAAATCATGATATTTAGTATACTTAGTTAAATCTGGCCATATATCAAATTTAAGCTCATAGTATCTTTTCTTTTTTTGGGGGGGGTCCAGTCGTGGGGCCTGAACTCTGGGCCTGGGCGCTGTCCCTCAGCTCTTCAGCTCAAGGCTAGCACTCTACCACTTGAGCCAAAGCGCAACTTTCAGATTTTTTCTTTTTGCTTATGTGGTGCTGGGGAATCGAACCCAGGGCCTCATGCATGCAAGGCAAGCACTCTACCACTCAACCACCTCCTCAGCCCCTCATAGTGTCTTTTCTGTAACCCGTTCACATAATCATTTACTCTTCTCCATAGAGGCCTTAACTGGCTCATAAGATCTTTCTTATTCCTTCTTTGATAGTAAGCATCAAAGAGGCCTAGATCTAGCAAGCCTCTCAGTAAATGGAAGAGAGTAGGAAGTTCTTTCTCCTAAGTAGTTTTCCCAACGATTGCCATCCTTATCATACACACCTGTAAAAGGCTATGGATCTGGGGGAAGTCTCTGGGGTCCTCTAGATAATGGAGGATCCCACCATTTTCCTTTGATAAGCTGTTGCCACCTTCCATCTACCGACTTTTTAGGAATCTTATTTAGCTTTGGTCTACATATCCCTCTACATCTTTCTTATCTACAGGATATCTATATGAGTCTATTGTATATGCTTCAGGATTAAAGGGAAGTCTCCAATAGCCATACACTCTTTCTGCTTTAGCCGTGCTTACAGCTTCTTGTAAATTTCTTACAATTCCTTCTGCTGAAGTGACATCATAAAACCCCCAATACTTTTATATTTACTTATGACTTGTCTACTAGCCTCCATAAGAGGGGCTTTCAGGGTAGCACTTAACTCTGGTGAGTTAGTCATATTCTCAGGACACTCATCAGATGTTGGAGTCGTCAACAAAAGAGCCTTGAATAAGGGAACGTTGAACATGAGTAAGTAGAACAAGCAGCAGGAACAGTAAAAGATTAATAGGTGCTCCTATACAGCGAGGAAAAGGAAAACAGGAGCACATCTTTCCCAGGGGCTTGCCAGCCTTTCCAGGAGGTAGGCCTCTTTAAAACCCCATTCTCAGATCTCAGGTTTCCCATGCTAAGCAGACTCCACCGGAGTAGGCGTGGCAGGAAATGATAGGCAAAACTCATTGTGTATCGATTATTTTCAATGAAGAGTTGATGAAGCTTGACCATAATCATCACAGTCATGAAATGGAGGCATCTGGAAAGATCCAAGAATCGGTAGTCATGGGGTATATTGGATTCCATCACAGGTCACCATCTCTCCTACTGTATACAAATATGCCGACTACCTTCAGCTTATGAATGGATGAGGATTGTGCTTTCCCTCTCCCACTCCTGGGGCTCGATCTCAGGTCCTGGGAACAGCTTAGTTCCTTATTAGCTCTCAGCATGGTGTCCTCACCTTGACCCTTTCTCCTATTGCGTTTGCTAAGCTCTAAGTTCCAACCCCAACACTGCCAAAAGAGGACTGCAGATGTGAGAATCCAATCTGTCCACTTGTTTTCCTGCTTTGTGAACGTTCTGGGTCTCAGCTAGGATGGAGATGGCTTAAGCAATGCTATAGACATGGGAATTAGTTCTCATCCCTGTCAGCACAGTTATAACTGTCATAATAATCAATAAAATACAAAATGCATCCCTGACTCAGACATAAATAAAAAGAATAACTACATTGAATGCATGATGCATTCCACACATGTATGCAAATAGAGATCCTATGTTTGAATTAGGTGGGTATATGATTTTTGCCACTGTGGGAGTTTCAATTCAGGCCCTGGAAGCAGACCTGACCTTCTAGTCTTCAAGGAGGGTGAGCTTCCCCTTCACCCACCATGCTATAGTGTTATCCAGGTCTGAGTTGGAATCCCAGCTGTGGCAGAGAAAATGATGTGAATTCTGAGCTCGGATGGTTTGTTATTTTTATTTTTTTGCCACCCAAGCGATTTGAACTCAGTTCATGGCAACTCTGCCTCAGCTTCGATCACTTTAGGCTGGTGGGCTGCCATGGGTGCATAGCCGACCCTGTGATCCTAGGCCCTGAAGCCTTGCAGGAGAAAATAAAAACACTCACTGAAAAAATAGCTGCAGGATGGATTTTTTACATTTTATTCCTTTGCATGGTGACCAATCTGGGCCTGAATGACAAGGCTACAAGTTTACTTCACTTTGCATTGGCCAAGGCTAGCGGGCTATTGCGGAAGCCACAGGCCCATATGTTAGCGAAGGCCCTGATATTGAATCCTGGTCCTGACACCTACCAGTGGGGAGACTTCCCAAGAGACTTGTTCCTATGCACGGGAATAACGATGGAATATTTGGAAACTCATGATTGAATAAGTTTCTGCGGGCATCAGTCTAATCTAAAATGGGACGCAATGATCCTAGGATGCTGATTGATCTTAATGAATGGGTTATTAAGCATGAAAACAATACTATTCCTTCAATGGCAGCATAATAAATACCTAAGAGTTGGTAGGAATGTAGTTGATGTCATTGAATCTTAAGTAGATGTCTCTGGAATTCTATACAAATATATATTTATTGGTATACTGCTACCTGCCTATCCATGTATGGCTATTTTGTCCACCTCTGTGGCTCAATCTCAGGGTCTGGGAACTGCCTGGCAGCTTCCTTGGCTAGAGGATGCTGTGTTGAATTGGGTCTGCTAGGTCCTGAGTTCAGATCCCAGCACTGCAAACAATTGGATTGTGGAATAATAAGCCAAGAGTGACACCTGTTTTCCTTTTCTCTGAGAGTCCTAGTTGTCAGACATGATGGAGAACACATCTACAAATTGAGATACTATGTGATGGGATGTCATCAGCATAATAAATGGAATGTATATCTTCACAGTCAATAAACTGTAAATAGTTGAATAAAACAAAAATACAATCAATAACCACAACAAACAGGATATGGACTGAACATCTATAGGTAAATACAAATTCTATCTTTACAATGAATATAAATAGTATGTTTTCCAGGGCTGGGGCTTGAATTCAGGCCTAGGGACTAGGTCCGACTTTCTTGTCTTCAAGCATGGTGAGCTTCCACAGTGCCACAGAGTTATTCAGACCCTGAGTTCAAATCCAAAGCCTAGTAGAAAAAAACAGCGTGAATTTCAAGCCAGGGAGCTATTTTATTTATTTATTTATTTTGCAAAACAAGGTCTTAAACTCAGGTCATGGCAACTCTGCCTCAGCTTCCATCATCCTACGCTGGGGTGCAGCCACTGGAGCCACAGCAGATACTAGGATCCTAGATCTCCAAACCTTGCAAGTGGGAAAAATATGCACAGAGTAAAAGTGACAGAGGCAGGCGCCGGTGGCTTACAACTGTAATCCAAGCTACACAAGAGGCTGAGATCTGAGGATCGCAGTACAAAGCCAGCCCTGGCGGGAAAGTCCGTGAGAATCTTATCTCCAGTAAACCACTAGAAACCCGGAAGTAGCACTGTGACTCAAGAGGTAGAGTGCTCGCCTTGAGCTAAAGAGCACAGGGACAATACCCATGCCCAGAGTTCAAACCCTATGACCAACCAAAAAAATGTTGCATGATTGCATTTTTACATTTTCTTCCTTTGCACCATGACCATCTGGGTTTGAATGACAGGGATCCAAAGGGTACTTCATCTTGCATTGCTGAAGGCTGGCGGGCTATTGGGGAAGCCATAGTCCCGCAAAGGAACATAGGTCTAGAGTTCGAATCCCAGTCATGCCACTTCCAGATAGTGGAAGATCCTAAGAGACTCATTCCCATCCATAGGAATAACGATGGAATGTTATGAATGTACAGTTGAATGAGCTAATCGTGAATGCTACTCATATAAAATTAGACATCATAATTTCAGTAGACTGATTTTATTTAATATGAAGCATTAAAAGAATACTATTTCTTACAGGATACAATAATTTCAGGACCTTGATTTACTTAATAGTTTATTAAGGATTAAAACAATAACATTAATTACATGGAGGCATAATAAATACCCAAGAATTGGTAGAAATGTAGTCTATATAACTGAATAATGTATCAACATCTCCGACACTCTGTAAAGATATATATTTATTAGCATAATACCATCTACATGTCAATCTGTTCTTGTTTTGTCAACCCTAGGGGCTCCATCTCAGATGCTGGGAATTGCCTGTAAGCTCAATTTGTCCCGGATGGCGTGCTGACACTCACCCATTCATAAATTTGGCCTTGTAGGCTTTGAGTTCAGACACCAGCACTCCCAAACAATGAATCATGGAGTAAGAAGCTGATGGTGACATTTTTTCTATTACTGTGAAAGTCCTGGGTGTCAGGTATGAAGTGGAATACATATGCAGACCTATATCCTATGTAATCAATGTAATCAATGTTCTATGTGCCATAATACTCAATAAAATAAATGGCCAATACATGAATAAAACAAAAAATGAAATGAATAACTACACTGAATGCAATAAAGAGTCAACATATGTATGTAAATATAAATAATGTATATAAAATATACATGAAAAAGATGTTTTCTAGTGCTGGGGATCGATTTCAGGCCTAAGGAACAGACTTGAATTTCTTGACTTCTCGGAGGTTAGCTTCTCCTTCCCACACAGTGCAACAGAGTTACCCAGACCATGAGTTCCAATCCCAGTCCTGGCAGAAAAAATGGCACCTTCATTCTATGTGACACCCAATTCTTAGATATTTCATTATGCCTCCATTTAATGAATGTGATTGTTTAAATGCTTCATGGAGTGTTACTTAAAATCGATCAGAGTCCTAGGATATAATTGTGTATAATTTTATCCTAGAATCGTTCAAGAACTGCCCATTCATTCATGACATATATCACATTCCATAGGTATTCATATGGATAGGAATGAGTTTCTTAGGATCTCCTGCCATTTGGAGGTGGCAGGAACAGGATTCAAACTGTGGGCTCCAGCTTCCACCATTCAATCCACAGGATAGGGAACTCACAGGTCTGTCCAAGAACATCAGCAAGACCAATGATTAGGCAGGCACCAATGGCTCTCAGCAGTCCTCCTTAATACTTACAAGTCTGTGATAGGAGGATGATGGTCAAAGTCACCCTAGGCAGGAAAGTCCTTGAGATCCCTGTCCAACTTCAGTGCCAACAAAGCCAGAAGTAGAGCCGTGTGGCTCCAGAGGTTGAGGGCTAGCCTTGAGCAAAAGCAGCTCACAGACTGTGCCCAAATCCTGAGTTTAAGGTCCAGGACTGGCAACAAACAGACATACAGAGCAATCTGTGCAGCCATCCAGCTAAAGCAGGTCACCTTCTTGTCCCCATCTGGATTAGACAGAGTTTCCTGGGAAAGCAGCTGCTCTCATCTTGAATCCGCCCATTCTGCCTGCATCACAGTATTCTGGTCACACCCCCATTCTTTTTTTTTTATTTTTATCTTATTTTATTTTTTTTGTGAACACACTGTACAGAGGGGTTACAATTACATGGGCAGGATAATGCGTACATTACTTATCAAGCATTGCAGCCTCCTCCTTTGTTTACCCTTCACATCCCTTCCCAGCCTTCCCCCCACCCCCTCCACCCAATCATCCCCGCCTTCCCCCCCACCAACGTTGTAAAGCTCGTTTTCGAAATGACAACTTGTACTTCTCATTGTTGCAACAAGTCCACCTGTATCCTTAAACGAATAGCTTTTCCCCATCTCCTCTACAAGTTATACTGACATCAAATATAGTGAAAGCAGGGGTTATACTGTGGGGGAGGGACATACAAAGCAACAAAGAGATAATCTTATAAATGCTTTAGAAACAAATGCATGAAAGAAAAAAAATAAAATACATATCTAAGGGTTCATTTTCCTAGCATCACTTTATCTGACCTTTTCTGCTTGACTCATACATATACTAGATATTGCAAATATAAGGGAAACCATTGGACCTATGTTTCTTTGGGCCTGGCTTACTTCACTTAATATAATTTTTTCCAAGTCTTTCCATTTCCTAACAAATGGGGCAATGTCATTCTTTCTGATGGAGGCATAGAATTCCATTGTGTATATATACCACATTTTCTTGATCCATTCATCTACTGAGGGGCATCTGGGTTGGTTCCATATCTTAGCTATGGTAAATAATGCTGCAATAAACATAGTTGTGTTGGTAGCTTTAGTGTGGTCTTGTTTGTAAACATTTGACACCCCCATTCTTTTTTTTTAATTTAATTTTATTTTATTTGAGAATGGCAGCCACACCCGCATTCCATGCTGCCCGGGAGCACCAGGATTCCCTCTGTTGGTTGACACCATTACTAGCAGTTGAGGAAGGTAGAGGTGGCTAAGTGGTGAGCAAGAGACTCCAGGCGACTTTGGAGTAGAGTACGAAATTGACATCCTAATCAGTGAGTGGGAGAATAGAGGATTTCCCAGAGCCTGGGAACGTGGCCAGCCCATCTTTCCCATCCCAGCGCTCAGATGTCTGAAACAGTAAGACTCCATGAGAAATCTGTGGGCATGAAACTGCTGCCAGAACACCGGTAGAAGAATCCTCCTGACAGACCTGCCACATTCAAGAAAACAAAGAACATGAAAAAAGGAAGGATCCGCAAGACAAACACCACCAGGGAGAGTGATTCAATGGAGGGCCCGGCCAAACGTGATGCCCACCACGGGCCTCCCGTGCCTTTGGACACAGTCACAACCATGAGGTTCCAGAGTGTCAATGGTCCTGATACCACCAATGATCTGCAGAGGTGCTACCGACACGTGGTGCCCACCCTGAACCCCAACAAAAGAAGAAACCAGGCACTCTATGCCAAGGTCCAACCACTGAAACAGGAAAAGACTGACCTTCAGGATCAACGGGAGAAAGAGAGGGAGAAGATAGCCCAAGTGCATATAGCACCTAAAATGGAGCTAGAGATCCACAAGGCACCCATACAGAAGTTGGTTTCAGCAGAAAGCAATTTACAATGTGCACTTGCCTGCATGCAGCAGGCGGCCGATGACACAGAAAGGGAGCATGAAGCTCTCACCAGCTGCCTGCAGGCCGCAGAGCAGTGCATGGCAGAGCTGGAGATGTCGGCTTCTGTGGTCACTGATCACAGAATGAGACTGAAATGTTCTTTGAACAGCTGCGTGATGTGACCCTTCTGCTCAAGTAAAAGGCCAGAAGCTTTGATGACCTGGAGCAAGTGAACTCAAAGTTACAGGAGAAGCTGGAAGTGCTCTGGACAACAAGAAGAAAGGAATCTGCAAGGTCCAACAAGCACTGGTGGGGCATGAGTTACTGAAGAGACTACTAGACAATGTGAGCTGACTGGTGAGCACAGCCAATCTCGAGAAAGACACCTTCACAGAAGACCTGAGCATTGAGAGGTCCACGTGGAAGGAGGAGGCCCAGCAGCTGACCCAGTGGGTGAACCAACTGAACGAGGAGAGGGAGCAAGGGGCGAGGCAGGTGTTTGGCCTAGAGAACAGGCTGGAGGAACCATGGCCCAGCTCAGGCCGAGTGGCAGTTGCAGGCCCACTGCACGCAGATGGAGTTGAAAAACCTGGAGGAATAACTTCACATCCAGGACCAGGAAAACCAGAGTCTCCATCTCCAGAATGTGGAGCAGCAGGAGCAATTGTGGAGACTGGAGGAGAAGGCCAAGGATTGGCAGGAGATCCCTGAGACACCATGATGTGCATATGTGTGTGATGGACAGCTGGAGGAACAGCTGGTCCTGCTGTGGAACGCTCTCCAGAGGGTAAGCAGTGAGAAGGAGCTAGCCAGCATCCTGGACACAGAGCAGCAGGTGAAGAAACACTAGCGGGAACAGCTGGTCCACACAGAGGAGAAGATAGTGGAATGGAAAGAAGTGGCTGAGAAAGAAAGAAAGCCAAGAATCTCAGGACCAGCAGGTGCAGTCCCTGGCCCAGGTGCAGGAGCTCAGAGCCACCTGTGAGTGCCACATCACCTCCAATTAGCGGCTGAGCACCCAGAAGGAGGCCCTGCAGCAGCACCTAGAAAGGCAGACCTAACTCTTGGAGCAGCTGAAGCAAGTGCATGGCCTCACCAACTGGGGAGACCAGGTGGTGTCCCCCAAGTGGCAGGACACTCTCAAGTGCCTGAAAGCAATCAGACCACAGGAGGAGCGGCTGCAGGTCCAGCTGAGTTTCCTGGCTTTCCCTGGGGAAGGTGAAGTTGAAAACCCTGGAGAAGCACAAGGTGAGGAGTCGACTCCCCCCCACATGACCATTGCAGAGGATGGAGACATTCCCCAAACCAAGAGGGATGTGGATTTGTGAGCACTCTTAGTGGCTGAAATCCACAGGGGGAAACTCCTGCAGCAGGAGTGGCAGGCCCGCTGCGGGCACCTGGTTCACCTGGCAGCTCAGTGCCAGAGAAAGCTCGAGCCACAGGCCCTCCATCCCATGAGCTGGCACCACAGCCTGTGTGGGGATGGGAAGCTGGACACGTGGGTGTCCGAGAAGAAAATCTACTTTGTCCACGACCTGCCTGATAAGATGGACTTCCATAGTCCAGCGGGTGATCTTCAACATAGATGCAGCCAGCTGTTGGCACACATCACACTGTTGAGGAGTCCCTCATGGCATGTAAAGAGCAGATGCTCATTCTGGCTGAGCTGTGACAGAAGAAATGTGAGTGTGTGTACCAGCTGTCCTCGGAGAAGATGAAGAAGAGGAGAGAGCTGCGGGAGCCACTGTCACTCCTCACAGGGGAAGATATGGACAACGGGCTCCAGATGCCAGCACAGGCTGAGCCTTCTGTCACTGCCACAGCTTTGAATGCCTCCAGGCTCCAGGGCAGGCGAAATGAGGGAGGAGCAGAAAGGTTTTGAAGAATAGCCACTTCAACACAGTGTGGAAACTGCCAGAGGAGAGATCGAGGTTCCCAACCCCATAGAGGACTCCTCCACAAAGCACATCCTGCCGCTGCTGCCCCACATCCAGAGCCACCCACAGCTCACTGGCTCAGGTGAGGAGCGCTCCATCCCTTTCTTCTGTAGACTGATGCAGATGATGACTATGTGACATAATGACTCTCCAAAGCCTCAGCAGCTTCCATAAGTAGGTAGCCAGATGGCCTTCTCTCAGGCCTCCATCTGCTGGGTCATGGAAAGGGTAAACTGTGGGTCAGGTAGGGAAAAGGCTGCTGGGAGGTGGCCCATATTCAAGGGACATCCAATGGCCTATTGGTGGCCAGAGAAGAGGCCCATATTATGCTTATCACAAAGAATAAATTGTTTTCAAAGGGAAAATAAGCCTCCAATAAAGATTTTTCTTCCAGTTCTGGGGCTTGAACTCAGGACCTGGTCACTGTCCCTGAGCTCTTTCTCTCATAGCTAGCACTCTACCACTTGAGACACAGGGCCACTTCTTGTTTTCTGATGGTTCATCAATGATAAGAGTCTCACACACTTTCCTGCCCAGGCTGGCTTTGAACCATGATCCTCCAGTGCTCAGCTTCCAGAGTAGCTAGGATGAGCGGCATGAGCCACCAGTGCCCAGCATTTGATACCTTCGGAAGGCATCTTGGCAAGTCTGTAAAAGGAGCCCCAAAGGGCCTGAATAGACCTTGACCCAATCAAGGAGCTGGGATGGGGGAAGGCTGACTTTCTAGCCATTCTGTTCCCCAAAATTAAAGATGCCAGGTGGTGTTGGATGCATCAAACACCTAGGCCAAGAGCCACCAGACTCAGTGGGGAAAAGGTAGAGAATACCCAAAGATTTCAGTGTAGAAATCTTTGATTTTGCATGCATGTGGTGTGTGTGTGTGTGTGTGTGTGTGTGTGTGTGTGTGTGTGTATGTGTGTGAACTCAGGCCTAGGCTCTATCCCTGAATTTTCTTGCTCAAGGCTAGTGCTCAACGCTATTGCTCTACCACTTGAGCCACAGCCCCACTTGCTTTTCCATGGTTAATTGTAGGTAAGTCTCAAGTACTTTCCTGTCCAGGGTGGCTTCAAAGCATGATGCAGGCCCCAGGGAAACAAGAGTAAACACAACTTGCAGGTACAATCCCTATGGTGGACAACTCCTGCCTCCTGGTGGCCAGACGTGGAACATGCATCCCTGTGCCATCGTGGGGGACTATCGTCCTCTAGAGTTCAATTTGGGGAAGTGACCTGGGCCAACCTGACTTTCGCTCACCCTGAGTGCTGATTCCAGAGCAGATTTGTTCCACCCTAGGCCAAGAGAGCTCCAGGAGGCCCTGCTCCCAGGGGCACAAGGAAGTGAGCAGTCAGCTCCAGGCCCAGCTAAGAGCCTTTGCCCATGGACATTCCAACTTGGCCTTCCTGATCACCATAAGGCCTGTCAAAGAACAACCCCCCCCAAAAAAAACTAAATTGGAGCTGTGAATCAAAGTGGTAGAGCTCTAGCATTGAACCAAAGAGCTCAGGGACAGGAGCCCCAAGGTTTGAGTTCATGACCCCCAGCTGACCTTCCCCCATAAAACACATATTAGCTAAATGTGAACTAGTAGGATTTGTGAAGTGTTTCTGAAGAATGATGATACTGAAGAAAGCACCCTAATTCTAATGACAGCTGAACATGTGACATACAGGTGTGTCCTGAGTCCTTCACAAGGTGCTGTTTTCTGAGTCCTTCCCACATAGGGTGTTTTTTCTGAGTCTTCAAAAACCATGCTGTGTGCTGAGTCATCCCAAAGGGTGTTATGTTCTGAGTCCTTGAGAAGAGTGGGCTGTGCTGAGTTTTTCAAAGGGTGCTGAGTCCATTAAACAGTGTACTTTATGCTGAGTCATTCAAAAGTGTGTTGTGCTAATTCATCCCAAATGATGCTATGTGCTGACCCCTTGAGAAGGGATGGACAGGTGAGTTTTTCAATGGGTGCTGTGGGCCCAGTCCTTTACACACGGTACTTTTGCTGAGTGCTTCCAAGAGGGCTGTGTGCTGAGTTATCCCAATGGGTGCAATGTGCTGCATCCTTGAGAAGAGAGGGATGAGGTGAGTGATATGTGCCGAGTCCTGTAGACAGTGTGCTCTGTACTGTCTTTCAAATGGTGCTGTGCTGAGTTCTTTCACAAGGTGTTATGTGCTGAGTCCTTCAAAACTGTGTTATGTGTGGAGTTTTTCAAAGGGTGCTTTGCACTGAGTGTATACTCAGGGTGATACATACTCAGCCCTTCAAAGGGTGGTGTGTATGGAGTCTTAACATAGGGTGCTATGTGCTGAGTCCTGAGAAAGAGTGCTACGTGCTGAGTTTTTCAAAGTGTGCCATGCACTGAGTCCTATACACTGCGTGCTATGGACTCCCTCCTTCAAAGGGTGCTGTGTGCTGAGTCATCCCAAAGGCTACTAAATGCTAAGTCCTTCAAAGGGCACATTGTGCTGAGTCAGGGTACTTTGTGCTGTTTTTTGAAGTATGCTGTGTGCTGAGTTATCCCAAAGGGTGCTATGCTCTGAGTCCCTGAGAGGTAGTTTTCCCCAACAATTTCTCTCAGTCTCTCAGTCTCAGTCTCTCTCTCTCTCTCTCTCTCTCTCTCTCTCTCTCACTGGGTCACTGTGCATGTGCTTGATATGTGGAGTGGAGAGGCTTGGAGAAGAGTCTCCTCTAGTGGTGGGAGATTCTATCCCTTGAGCAACTGCAAGGGTTGGTGGAGAGTGCTGAGCTGAGGTGAGGCTGTAATTCCCATGGCCTGGAAGCCTTAGGGCCCAGTCAGGGCTGTTCTTGTGGGCAAGAGTAGGGGTCAGAGCCAAGGTGAAGAGGAGACTGGGCCAAGGGGAGAAGGAGGCAGGGCCCAGGGGCCGCACTGTGGACGCAGCAGTGGCCAGAGTCTCGCAGGGGCAGGTGCACATGCCCAGAGGGTGTGAGGCGGCTGGCGAGAGGAGTGGACGTAGAAAGAGAGAGCAGAGAGGAGCGAGGACAGGCACAAGGGGAAGTGGCTTCACATGCTGTGTTCGTGGATCAATAGAAAAATAGCCAAAACGAAATAAAGGCAACAAATGTACAGCCAGGAAGAATATAGTTAGAATAAAGGTAGAGACAATAAAGGTGCAGCCAAGTGTATAGGAAGCCTTGAACCAACACCCCTTTCCTGCAGGCATGCTTCCATGAAGCTTATGCTTTGTCTGGCGCGATCTCTCACGCAGATTCAACAGG
>NW_012286013.1:0-8340 GCF_000151885.1 Dipodomys ordii
TCAAGCCTTGAATAAGGGAATGTTGAACATGAGTAAGTAGAACAAGCAGCATGGTTACAGTAAAAGATTAATAGGTGCTCCTATACAGCGAGGAAAAGGAAAACAGGAACACATCTTTCCCAGGGGCTTGCCAGCCTTTCCAGGAGGTAGGCCTCTTTAAAGCCCCATTCTCAGATCTCAGGTTTCCCATGCTAAGCAGACTCCACCGGAGTAGGCGTGGCAGGAAATGATAGGCAAAACTCATTGTGTATCGATTATTTTCAATGAAGAGTTGATGAAGCTTGACCATAATCATCACAGTCATGAAATGGAGGCATCTGGAAAGATCCAAGAATCGGTAGTCATGGGGTATATTGGATTCCATCACAGGTCACCATCTCTCCTACTGTATACAAATATGCCGACTACCTTCAGCTTATGAATGGATGAGGATTGTGCTTTCCCTCTCCCACTCCTGGGGCTCGATCTCAGGTCCTGGGAACAGCTTAGTTCCTTATTAGCTCTCAGCATGGTGTCCTCACCTTGACCCTTTCTCCTATTGTGTTTGCTAAGCTCTAAGTTCCAACCCCAACACTGCCAAAAGAGGACTGCAGATGTGAGAATCCAATCTGTCCACTTGTTTTCCTGCTTTGTGAACGTTCTGGGTCTCAGCTAGGATGGAGATGGCTTAAGCAATGCTATAGACATGGGAATTAGTTCTCATCCCTGTCAGCACAGTTATAACTGTCATAATAATCAATAAAATACAAAATGCATCCCTGACTCAGACATAAATAAAAAGAATAACTACATTGAATGCATGATGCATTCCACACATGTATGCAAATAGAGATCCTATGTTTGAATTAGGTCGGCATATGATTTTTGCCACTGTGGGAGTTTCAATGCAGGCCCTGGAAGCAGACCTGACCTTCTAGTCTTCAAGGAGGGTGAGCTTCCCCTTCACCCACCGTGCTATAGTGTTATCCAGGTCTGAGTTGGAATCCCAGCTGTGGCAGAGAAAATGATGTGAATTCTGAGCTCGGATGGTTTGTTATTTTTATTTTATTTTTTTGCCACCCAAGCGATTTGAACTCAGTTCATGGCAACTCTGCCTCAGCTTTGATCACTTTAGGCTGGTGGGCTGCCATGGGTGCATAGCCGACCCTGTGATCCTAGGCCCTGAAGCCTTGCAGGAGAAAATAAAAACACTCACTGAAAAAATAGCTGCAGGATGGATTTTTTACATTTTATTCCTTTGCATGGTGACCAATCTGGGCCTGAATGACAAGGCTACAAGTTTACTTCACTTTGCATTGGCCAAGGCTAGCGGGCTATTGCGGAAGCCACAGGCCCATATGTTAGCGAAGGCCCTGATATTGAATCCTGGTCCTGACACCTACCAGTGGGGAGACTTCCCAAGAGACTTGTTCCTATGCACGGGAATAACGATGGAATATTTGGAAACTCATAATTGAATACGTTTCTGCGGGCATCAGTCTAATCTAAAATGGGATGCAATGATCCTAGGATGCTGATTGATCTTAATGAATGGGTTATTAAGCATGAAAACAATACTATTCCTTCAATGGCAGCATAATAAATACCTACGAGTTGGTAGAAATGTAGTTGATGTCATTGAATCTTAAGTAGATGTCTCTGGAATTCTATACAAATATATATTTATTGGTATACTGCCACCTGCCTATCCATGTATGGCTATTTTTTCCACCCCTGTGGCTCAATCTCAGGGTCTGGGAACTGCCTGGCAGCTTCCTTGGCTAGAGGATGCTGTGTTGAATTGGGTCTGCTAGGTCCTGAGTTCAGATCCCAGCACTGCAAACAATTGGATTGTGGAATATTAAGCCAAGTGTGACACCTGTTTTCCTTTTCTCTGAGAGTCCTGGGTGTCAGACATGATGGAGAACACATCTACAAATTGAGATACTATATGATGGGATGTCATCAGTATAATAAATGGAATGCATATCTTCACAGTCAATAAACGGTAAATAGTTGAATAAAACAAAAATACAATCAATAACCACAACAAACAGGATATGGACTGAACATCTATAGGTCAATACAAATTCTATCTTTACAATGAATATAAATAGTATATTTTCCAGGGCTAGGGCTTGAATTCAGGCCTAGGGACCAGGTCCAACTTTCTTGTCTTCAAGCATGGTGAGCTTCCACACTGCTACAGAGTTATTCAGACCCTGAGTTCAAATCCAAAGCCTGGTAGAAAAAAACAGCGTGAATTGCAAGCCAGGGAGCTATTTTTATTTATTTATTTATTTTGCAAAACAAGGTCTTAAACTCAGGTCATGGCAACTCTGCCTCAGCTTCCATCATCCTACGCTGGGGTGCAGCCACTGGAGCCACAGCAGATACTAGGATCCTAGATCTCCAAATCTTGCAAGTGGGAAAAATATGCACAGAGTAAAAGTGACAGAGGCGGGTGCCGGTGGCTTACAACTGTAATCCAAGCTACACAAGAGGCTGAGATCTGAGGATCGCAGTTCAAAGCCAGCCCTGGCAGGAAAGTCCATGAGAATCTTATCTCCAGTAAACCACCAGAAATCCGGAAGTAGCACTGTGACTCAAGAGGTAGAGTGCTTGCCTTGAGCTGAAGAGCACAGGGACAATACCCATGCCCAGAGTTCAAACTTTATGACCGACCAAAAAAAATGTTGCATGATTGCATTTTTACATTTTCTTCCTTTGCACCATGACCATCTGGGTCTGAATGACAGGGGATCCAAAGGGTACTTCATCTTGCATTGCTGAAGGCTGGTGGGCTATTGGGGAAGCCATAGTCCCTCAAAGGAACATAGGTCTAGAGTTTGAATCCCAGTCATGCCACTTCCAGATAGTGGAAGATCCTAAGAGACTCATTCCCATCCATAGGAATAACGATGGAATGTTGTGAATGTACAGTTGAATGAGCTAATCGTGAATGCTACTCATATAAAATTAGACATCATAATTTCAGTAGACTGATTTTATTTAATATGAAGCATTAAAAGAATACTATTTCTTACAGGGATACAATAATTTCAGGACCTTGATTTACTTAATAGTTTATTAAGGATTAAAACAATAACATTAGTTACATGGAGGCATAATAAATACCGAAGAATTGGTAGAAATGTAGTCTATATAACTGAATAATGTATCAACATCTCCGGCACTCTGTAAAGATATATATTTATTAGCATAATACCATCTACATGTCAATCTGTTCTTATTTTGTCAACCCTAGGGGCTTGATCTCAGATGCTGGGAATTGCCTGTAAGCTCAATTTGTCCCGGATGGCATGCTGACACTCACCCATTCATAAATTTGGCCTTGTAGGCTTTGAGTTCAGACACCAGCACTCCCAAACAATGAATCATGGAGTAAGAAGCTGATGGTGACATTTTTTCTATTACTGTGAAAGTCCTGGGTGTCAGGTATGAAGTGGAATACATATGCAGACCTATATCCTATGTAATCAATATAATCAATGTTCTATGTGCCATAATACTCAATAAAATAAATGGCCAATACATGAATAAAACAAAAAATGAAATGAATAACTACACTGAATGCAATAAAGAGTCAACATATATATGTAAATATAAATAATGTATATAAAATATACATGAAAAAGATGTTTTCTAGTGCTGGGGATCGATTTTAGGCCTAAGGAACAGACTTGAATTTCTTGACTTCTCGGAGGTTAGCTTCTCCTTCCCACACAGTGCAACAGAGTTACCCAGACCATGAGTTCCAATCCCAGTCCTGGCAGAAAAAATGGCACCTTCATTCTATGTGACACCCAATTCTTAGATATTTCATTATGCCTCCATTTAATGAATGTGATTGTTTAAATGCTTCATGGAGTGTTACTTAAAATCGATCAGGATATAATTGTGTATAATTTTATCCTAGAATTGTTCAAGAACTGCCCATTCATTCATGACATATATCACATTCCATTGGTATTCATATGGATAGGAATGAGTTTCTTAGGATCTCCTGCCATTTGGAGGTGGCAGGAACAGGATTCAAACTGTGGGCTCCAGCTTCCACCATTCAATCCACAGGATAGGGAACTCACAGGTCTGTCCAAGAACATCAGCAAGACCAATGATTAGGCAGGCACCAATGGCTCTCAGCAGTCCTCCTTAATACTTACAAGTCTGTGATAGGAGGATGATGGTCAAAGTCACCCTAGGCAGGAAAGTCCTTGAGATCCCTGTCCAACTTCAGTGCCAACAAAGCCAGAAGTAGAGCCGTGTGGCTCCAGAGGTTGAGGGCTAGCCTTGAGCAAAAGCAGCTCACAGACTGTGCCCAAATCCTGAGTTTAAGGTCCAGGACTGGCAACAACAGACATACAGAACAATCTATGCAGCCATCCAGCTAAAGCAGGTCACCTTCTTGTCCCCATCTGGATTAGACAGAGTTTCCTGGGAAAGCAGCTGCTCTCATCTTGACTCTGCCCATTCTGCCTGCATCACAGTATTCTGGTCACACCCCCATTCTTTTTTTTTATTTTTATCTTATTTTATTTTTTTTTGTGAACACACTGTACAGAGGGCTTACAATTACATGGGCAGGATAATGCGTACATTTCTTATCAAGCATTGCAGCCTCCTCCTTTGTTTACCCTTCACATCCCTTCCCAGCCTTCCCCCCACCCCCTCCACCCAATCATCCCCGCCTTCCCCCCCACCAACATTGTAAAGCTCATTTTCGAAATGACAACTTGTACTTCTCATTGTTGCAACAAGTCCACCTGTATCCTTAAACGAATAGCTTTTCCCCATCTCCTCTACAAGTTATACTGACATCAAATATAGTGAAAGCAGGGGTTATACTGTGGGGGAGGGACATACAAAGCAACAAAGAGATAATCTTATAAATGCGTTAGAAACAAATGCATGAAAGAAAAAAAATAAAATACATATATAAGGGTTCATTTTCCTAGCATCACTTTATCTGACCTTTTCCGCTTGACTCATACATATACTAGATATTGCAAATATAAGGGAAACCATGGGACCTATGTTTCTTTGGGCCTGGCTTACTTCACTTAATATAATTTTTTCCAAGTCTTTCCATTTCCGAACAAATGGGGCAATGTCATTCTTTCTGATGGAGACATAGAATTCCATTGTGTATATTTACCACATTTTCTTGATCCATTCATCTACTGAGGGGCATCTGGGTTGGTTCCATATCTTAGCTATGGTAAATAATGCTGCAATAAACATAGTTGTGTTGGTAGCTTTAGTGTGGTCTTGTTTGTAAACATTTGACACTCCCATTCTTTCATGGTTCTTTCTGACCAATGGGATACAAGAATGGCAGCCACACCCACATTCCATGCTGCCCGGGAGCACCAGGATTCCCTCTGTTGGTTGACACCATTACTAGCAGTTGAGGAAGGTAGAGGTGGCTAAGTGGTGAGCAAGAGACTCCAGGCGACTTTGGAGTAGAGTACGAAATTGACATCCTAATCAGTGAGTGGGAGAATAGAGGATTTCCCAGAGCCTGGGAACGTGGCCAGCCCATCTTTCCCATCCCAGCGCTCAGATGTCTGAAACAGTAAGACTCCATGAGAAATCTGTGGGCATGAAACTGCTGCCAGAACACCGGTAGAAGAATCCTCCTGACAGACCTGCCACATTCAAGAAAACAAAGAACATGAAAAAAGGAAGGATCCGCAAGACAAACACCACCAGGGAGAGTGATTCAATGGAGGGCCCGGCCAAACGTGATGCCCACCACGGGCCTCCTGTGCCTTTGGACACAGTCACAACCACGAGGTTCCAGAGTGTCAATGGTCCTGATACCACCAAGGATCTGCAGAGGTGCTACCGACACGTGGTGCCCACCCTGAATCCCAACAAAAGAAGAAACCAGGCACTCTATGCCAAGGTCCAACCACTGAAACAGGAAAAGACTGACCTTCAGGATCAACGGGAGAAAGAGAGGGAGAAGATAGCCCAGGTGCATATAGCACCTAAAATGGAGCTAGAGATCCACAAGGCACCCATACAGAAGTTGGTTTCAGCAGAAAGCAATTTACAATGTGCACTTGCCTGCATGCAGCAGGCGGCCGATGACACAGAAAGGGAGCATGAAGCTCTCACCATCTGTCTGCAGGCCGCAGAGCAGTGCGTGGCAGAGCTGGAGATGTCGGCTTCTGTGGTCACTGATCACAGAATGAGACTGAAATGTTCTTTGAACAGCTGCATGATGTGACCCTTCTGCTCAAGTAAAAGGCCAGAAGCTTCGATGACCTGGAGCAAGTGAACTCAAAGTTACAGGAGAAGCTGGAAGTGCTCTGGACAACAGGAAGAAAGGAATCTGCAAGGTCCAACAAGCACTGGTGGGGCATGAGTGACTGAAGAGACTACTGGACAACGTGAGCTGACTGGTGAGCACAGCCAATCTCGAGAAAGACACCTTCACAGAAGACCTGAGCATTGAGAGGTCCACGTGGAAGGAGGAGGCCCAGCAGCTGACCCAGTGGGTGAACCAACTGAACGAGGAGAGGGAGCAAGGGGCGAGGCAGGTGTTTGGCCTAGAGAACAGGCTGGAGGAACCATGGCCCAGCTCAGGCCGAGTGGCAGTTGCAGGCCCACTGCACGCAGATGGAGTTGAAAAACCTGGAGGAATAACTTCACATCCAGGACCAGGAAAACCAGAGTCTCCATCTCCAGAATGTGGAGCAGCAGGAGCAATTGTGGAGACTGGAGGAGAAGGCCAAGGATTGGCAGGAGATCCCTGAGACACCATGATGTGCATATGTGTGTGATGGACAGCTGGAGGAACAGCTGGTCCTGCTGTGGAACGCTCTCCAGAGGGTAAGCAGTGAGAAGGAGCTCGCCAGCATCCTGGACACAGAGCAGCAGGTGAAGAAACACTAGCAGGAACAGCTGGTCCACACAGAGGAGAAGATAGTGGAATGGAAAGAAGTGGCTGAGAAAGAAAGAAAGCCAAGAATCTCAGGACCAGCAGGTGCAGTCCCTGGCCCAGCTGCAGGAGCTCAGAGCCACCTATGAGTGTCACATCACCTCCAATTAGCGGCTGAGCACCGAGAAGGAGGCCCTGCAGCAGCACCTAGAGAAGCAGACCCAACTCTTGGAGCAGCTGAAGCAAGTGCATGGCCTGACCAACTGGGGAGACCAGGTGGTGTCCCCCAAGTGGCAGGACACTCTCAAGTGCCTGAAAGCAATCAGACCACAGGAGGAGCGGCTGCAGGTCCAGCTGAGTTTCCTGGCTTTCCCTGGGGAAGGTGAAGTTGAAAACCCTGGAGAAGCACAAGGTGAGGAGTCGACTCCCCCCCACATGACCATTGCAGAGGATGGAGACATTCCCCAAACCAAGAGGGATGTGGATTTGTGAGCACTCTTAGTGGCTGAAATCCACAGGGGGAAACTCCTGCAGCAGGAGTGGCAGGCCCGCTGCGGGCACCTGGTTCACCTGGCAGCTCAGTGCCAGAGAAAGCTCGAGCCACAGGCCCTCCATCCCATGAGCTGGCACCACAGCCTGTGTGGGGATGGGAAGCTGGACACGTGGGTGTCCGAGAAGAAAATCTACTTTGTCCACGACCTGCCTGATAAGATGGACTTCCATAGTCCAGTGGGTGATCTTCAACATAGATGCAGCCAGCTGTTGGCACACATCACACTGTTGAGGAGTCCCTCATGGCATGTAAAGAGCAGATGTTCATTCTGGCTGAGCTGTGACAGAAGAAATGTGAGTGTGTGTACCAGCTGTCCTCGGAGAAGATGAAGAAGAGGAGAGAGCTGCGGGAGCCACTGTCACTCCTCACAGGGGAAGATATGGACAACGGGCTCCAGATGCCAGCACAGGCTGAGCCTTCCGTCACTGCCACAGCTTTGAATGCCTCCAGGCTCCAGGGCGGGCGAAATGAGGGAGGAGCAGAAAGGTTTTGAAGAATAGCCACTTCAACACAGTGTGGAAACTGCCAGAGGAGAGATCGAGGTTCCCAACCCCATAGAGGACTCCTCCACAAAGCACATCCTGCCGCTGCTGCCCCACATTCAGAGCCACCCACAGCTCACTGGCTCAGGTGAGGAGCGCTCCATCCCTTTCTTCTGTAGACTGATGCAGATGATGACTATGTGATATAATGACTCTCCAAAGCCTCAGCAGCTTCCATAAGTAGGTAGCCAGATGGCCTTCCCTCAGGCCTCCATCTGCTGGGTCATGGAAAGGGTAAACTGTGGGTCAGGTAGGGAAAAGGCTGCCGGGAGGTGGCCCATATTCAAGGGACATCCAATGGCCTAATGGTGGCCAGAGAAGAGGCCCATATTATGCTTATCACAAAGAATATG
>NW_012286014.1:0-975 GCF_000151885.1 Dipodomys ordii
TCACCTTTTCCGCTTGACTCATACATATACTAGATATTGCAAATATAAGGGAAACCATGGGACCTATGTTTCTTTGGGCCTGGCTTACTTCACTTAATATAATTTTTTCCAAGTCTTTCCATTTCCGAACAAATGGGGCAATGTCATTCTTTCTGATGGAGGCATAGAATTCCATTGTGTATATATACCACATTTTCTTGATCCATTCATCTACTGAGGGGCATCTGGGTTGGTTCCATATCTTAGCTATGGTAAATAATGCTGCAATAAACATAGTTGTGTTGGTAGCTTTAGTGTGGTCTTGTTTGTAAACATTTGACACCCCCATTCTTTCATGGTTCTTTCTGACCAATGGGATACAAGAATGGCAGCCACACCCGCATTCCATGCTGCCCGGGAGCACCAGGATTCCCTCTGTTGGTTGACACCATTACTAGCAGTTGAGGAAGGTAGAGGTGGCTAAGTGGTGAGCAAGAGACTCCAGGCGACTTTGGAGTAGAGTACGAAATTGACATCCTAATCAGTGAGTGGGAGAATAGAGGATTTCCCAGAGCCTGGGAACGTGGCCAGCCCATCTTTCCCATCCCAGCGCTCAGATGTCTGAAACAGTAAGACTCCATGAGAAATCTGTGGGCATGAAACTGCTGCCAGAACACCGGTAGAAGAATCCTCCTGACAGACCTGCCACATTCAAGAAAACAAAGAACATGAAAAAAGGAAGGATCCGCAAGACAAACACCACCAGGGAGAGTGATTCAATGGAGGGCCCGGCCAAACGTGATGCCCACCACGGGCCTCCCGTGCCTTTGGACACAGTCACAACCATGAGGTTCCAGAGTGTCAATGGTCCTGATACCACCAAGGATCTGCAGAGGTGCTACCGACACGTGGTGCCCACCCTGAACCCCAACAAAAGAAGAAACCAGGCACTCTATGCCAAGGTCCAACCACTGAAACAGGAAAAGACTGACCTGA
>NW_012286015.1:0-1108 GCF_000151885.1 Dipodomys ordii
AGAACCATGGGACCTATGTTTCTTTGGGCCTGGCTTACTTCACTTAATATAATTTTTTCCAAGTCTTTCCATTTCCGAACAAATGGGGCAATGTCATTCTTTCTGATGGAGGCATAGAATTCCATTGTGTATATATACCACATTTTCTTGATCCATTCATCTACTGAGGGGCATCTGGGCTGGTTCCATATCTTAGCTATGGTAAATAATGCTGCAATAAACATAGTTGTGTTGGTAGCTTTAGTGTGGTCTTGTTTGTAAACATTTGACACCCCCATTCTTTCATGGTTCTTTCTGACCAATGGGACACAAGAATGGCAGCCACACCCACATTCCATGCTGCCAAGAAGCACCAGGATTCCCTCTGTTGGTTGACACCATTACCAGCAGTTGAGGAAGGAAGAGGTGGCTAAGTGGTGAGCAAGAGACTCCAGGCGACCTTGGAGTAGAGTACGAAATTGACATCCTAATCAGTGAGTGGGAGAATAGAGGATTTCCCAGAGCCTGGAAACGTGGCCAGCCCATCTTTCCCATCCCAGCGCTCAGATGTCTGAAACAGTAAGACTCCATGAGAAATCTGTGGGCATGAAACTGTTGCCAAAACACCGGTAGAAGAATCCTCCTGATAGACCTGCCACATTTAAGAAAACAAAGAACATGAAAAAGGGAAGGATCCACAAGACAAACACCACCAGGGAGAGTGATTCAATGGAGGGCCCGGCCAAATGTGATGCCCACCACGGGCCTCCCGTGCCTTTGGACACAGTCACAACCACGAGGTTCCAGAGTGTCAATGGTCCTGATACCACCAAGAATCTGCAGAGGTGCTACCGACACGTGATGCCCACCCTGGACCCCAACAAAAGAAGAAACCAGGCACTCTATGCCAAGGTCCAACCACTGAAACAGGAAAAGACTGACCTGCAGGAACAATGGGAGAAAGAGAGGGAGAAGATAGCCCAGGTGCATGTAGCACCTAAAATGGAGCTAGAGATCCACAAGGCACCCATACAGAAGTTGGTTTCAGCAGAAAGCAATTTACAATGTGACCTCGCCTGCATGCAGCAGGCGGCCGATGACACAGAAAGGGAGCATGAAGCTCTCACCA
>NW_012286016.1:0-26416 GCF_000151885.1 Dipodomys ordii
TCATGATGGAAGATGCATACCACAACTGTATGTAAATAAAGATCTTATGTTTAAAAGAGATGAGCTTGTTATTTTGTCCAGTGCTGGGGCTTCAAATCAGGCCCTGGACAAGGCCTGACATTCTAGTCTTCAAGGATGGTGAGCTTCCCCTTCCCCCACAGTGCAATGGAGTTAACCAGACCTGAGTTCAAATGACAGCACTGACAAAAGTTTCATCCTGATGTCAGAAGCCAGTCGTTGCACCTGTTTTCCTCTCATGTGGAAGTCCTGGGTCTCAGCTAGGATGGAGAATGTATGCATAGACAACCCTTTAATCATGGGAACAGGTCATCATCCATGTCAGCACAGTTATATCTGTCACCATACTCAGTAAAATACACAATACCTCCATGAATTAGACACAAAATAAGAAGGAGTGCACTGAATGCAAGATGCTGTCCACACATATATGTCAATACAGATCCTATGTTTCAAGGATGAATCTATGCCTATACTGGCCCTCTCTGGGGCTCGATGCCAGGTCCTGGGAACGGCCTACCTCCTCAGTTGCTCACAGGCCCGTGTTCTCTCTTTGACCCTTTCGCCAATTGGTCTGCTGGGTTCTGAGTTCAAATCACAACAGTACAGAAACATGAATCATGATATGAGAAGCCCATCGATCCACCTGCTTTCCTGTCCTGTGAAAGTCCTAGGTCTCAGCTAGGATGGAGAAAGCATAAGCAACTCCATGGACATGGGAATTGGTTGCCATCCATGTCAGTATAGTTATATCTGTCATCATACTCAATAAAATACAAAATGCATCCTTGACTAAGACACACATTGAAAGCATGAGGCATTCCACACATGTATGTAAATAGAGATCCCATGTGTGAAATAGGTGGGCATATGATTTTTGCCAGTGTTGGGGCTTCAGTTCAGGCCCTGTGAGCAGGTCTGACTTTGTAGTATTCAAGGATGGTGATCTTCCCCTTCCCCCACAGTGCAACAGAGTTACCCAGACCTGAATTCAAATCCCAGCTCTGGCAGTAAAATGGCATGAATTCTGAGCGACAGTGCTTCATTCATAATTATTTATTTATTTATATATATATATTTTTTGCCAAACCCGGGCCTTGAACTCAAGTCGAGGCAACACTGCCTTTGCTGCAATCATCCTAGGCTGAAGCCTCTGAACCCACAGCCCATCCTCGGATCCTAGGATCCCAGGGCTTGCAGGAAAGAAAAAATGGCCAGAAGGGGAAAAAAGTAGCTGGAATTTCCACCTCATGCTTTTACATTTATTTTCCTTTGCATAGTGACCATGTTGGTCTGAACCCGGTGCCTACAGAGTGAAGGTGACCTGGCATGGCTGAAGGCCTGCTGGCTATCGGGGAAGTCACAGCCAACCGTGCAATGGAGGCCACAGGTTGGAATCCCGGTGAAACCCCCTACATTGTGGGAATGGTGGAAGATCCTGAAATACTCGTTTCCTGACCTAGGAAGTGTGAAATGTGATCATATCATCCTTGAATGAGTAGTTCCTGCAAGATGCGAGTAGGAAATGATAGGCAAGACTCATGGGGTATCCATTATTTTTTTATGAAGAGTTGATGAAGTGTGACAATAATCATTACAGTCATGAAATGGAGGCATTGGGGAAGATCTGAGAATTGGTAGTCACAGGGTAAATTGGATTCCATCACAGGTCGCCATCTCTCCTACTCTATACAAATATGTACTTATTTGCATACTACCTTCAGCTTATAAATGGAAAACGATTGTGCTCCCCCTTACTCCGGGCCTCGATCTCAGGTCCTGGGAATGGCCTAGCTACTTAGTGGCTCCAAGGCTGGTGTGCTAAGGTGGAACCATTCGCCTATTGGGCCTTCAAGGCACCAAGTTCAGATACCAGCAGTGCCAAAAGATTCATCCTGATGTCTGAAGCCAATCATTGCACCTGTTTTCCTTTCCTGTGCGAGTCCTCTCCTCTAACATGGAGAATGCATGGGCAACCCTGTGGCCATAGGAATAGGTTGTCATCCATGCCAGCCCAGTTATACCTGTCATCATATACTCAAGAACATACTAAATACATCCATGAATAGCACACAAAATAGAGAGGATAACTACACTCATTGCATGAGGCAGTCCACACATGGATATGAATAGACATCCCATGTTTCAATGATGCATTGACGATTATTGTGGCCTCCTTAGGGCTAGATCTCAGTTCCTGGGAAAGGCCCAGCTCCTTAGTGGTTCACAGGCTGGTGTGCTCACATGGACCCATTGTGCAGTTAGGCCTCCTAGGCCCCAAGTTCGAATCCCAGCACTGCCAAAAATTCACCCTGATGTGAGAAACCAGTCATTGCACCTGTTCTTCTGTGCTGTGCAAGTTCTGGGTCTCAGCTAGGATGGAGAATGCATAGGCAACTCTATACTCATGGGAATAGGTTGTCATCCAGGTGACCACAGTTTTATCTGTCATCCTATACTCAGGAAAATACAGAATACGTCGTGAATAAGACACCATGTAAAGACAATGACTACACCGAACCCAAGATGCTGCCCACCCATGAATGAAAATAGAGATCCTCTGTTTTAATTATGAATTGACTATTAAGGCCCCCACTGGGGCTCATTCTCAGGTCCCGGGAACGGCATATCAACTTAGTGGCTCACAGGCTGTGTGCTCATCATGACCCATCCACCACTTGGGCCTGCTAGGCCTTGAGTTCAAATCCCAACCCTACCAAAGATTCATCCTGATGTGAGAAGCCCATCATTGCAACTGTTTTCCTGTGCTGTGAAAGTCCTGGGTCTCAGCTAGGATGGAGAATGCTATATAGGCAACTCTCTACTCATGGGAATCGGTTGGCATCCAGGGCAACACAGATATCCCTGTTACCAAACTCAATAAAATACACAATACATCCATGAATAAGACTCAAAATAAAAAAAACTACCTTGAATGCAAGATGCATACCACCCCAGTATGGAAGTAGAGATATGTTTGAAAGAGGTGGGCTGGTTATTTTGTCCAGTTCTGGGGCTTCAAATCAGGCCTTGGACCAGGTCTGACATTCTAGTCTTCAAGGATGGTGAGCTTCCCCTTCCCCCACAGTGCAATGGGGTTACCCAGATTTGAGTTCAAATCCCAGCACTGACAAAATTTCATCCTGTTGTCAGAAGCCAGTCGTTGCACCTGTTTTCCTCTCGTGTGGAAGTCCTGGGTCTCATCTAGGATGGAGAATGAATGTATAGGCAACTCTATAACCATGAGACCAGGTTGCCATCCATGTCAGCACATTATATCTGTCACCATACTCAGTAAAATACACAATACCTCCATTAATTAGACACAAGTTAAGTAGAAGTGCACCGAACGCAAGATGCTGTCTACACAAATATGTCAATACAGATCCTGTTCCAATTATGAATTTATGCCTATCCTCGCCCTCCCTAGGGCTCGATGTCAGGTCCTGGGAACGGCCTAGCTCCTCAGTTGCTCACAGGCCAGTGTCCTTCCCTTGACATTTTCACCAATTGGGCCTGCTAGGCTTTGAGTTCAAATCCCAACTCTGCCAAAACATGAATGCTTCTTTCAGAAGCCCATTGTTGCACCTGTTTTCCTGTGCTGTGAAGTCCTGGGTCTCAGGTAGGACACAGTATGCTATATAGGCAACTCTATACTCATTGGAATAGGTTGCCATCCATGTCAGCACAGTTATATCTGTCATCATATGCAATAAAATACAAAATGCATCCCTGATTAAGACACAAAATAAAAAGAATAACTACACTGAATGCATGATGCATTCCACACATGTAAGTAAATAGAGATCATCTCTTTAAATTATGAATTTATATCAATAATGGCCCCACCAGGGCTCGATCTCAGGTCCCAGGATGGAACTAACCTCTATTGGCTCACAGGCTGGTGTACTCACCATGACCCATTCACCACTTGGGTTTGCTAAGCCTTGATTTCAAATCCCAGTACTGTCAAAAGATGAATACTGATGTGAGAAGCCAAGTGATCCTCCTCTTTTCCTGTGCTGTGAAAGTCCTGCTTCTCAGCTAGGAATGGAGCATGCTATATAGGCAACTCTATAACCATGGGAACAGGTTGACATCCAAGACAGCACAGTTATACCTGTCACCATACTCAGTAAAATACACAATACCTCCATGAATTACACACAAGTTAAGGAGAAGTGCACCAAACGCAAGATGCTGTCCACACATATATATCAATAGAGGTCCTATGTTTAAATTATGAATTTATGCCTATACTGGCCCTCCCTGGTGCTCAATGTCAGGTTCTGGGAATGGTCTAGCTCCTCAGTTGCTCACAGGCCAGTGTCCTCACCTTGACCCTTTCGCCAATTGGGCCTGCTAGGTTCTGAGTTCAAATTACAACACTGCCAAAACATGAATCCTGATGTGAGCAGTATAACAGTTCACTTGCTTTCCTGTCCTGTGAAAGTCGTGGGTCTCATCTAGGATGGACAAGGCACAGGCAACTCTACAGACATGGGAATAGGTTGTCATGCATGTAAGCACCTTTATATTTGTCATCATACTCAATAAAATACAAAATGCATCTCTGATTAAGACACACAATAAAATAAATAACTACACTGAAAGCATGACGCATTCCACACATGCATGTAAATAGAGATCCTATGTGTAAAATAGGTGGGCATATGATTTTTGCCAGTGTTGGGGCTTCAATTCAGGCACTGGGAGCAGGCCTGAACTTGTAGTCTTTAAGGATGGTGATCTTCCCCTTCCCCCACAGTGCAACAGAGTTACCCAGACCTGAGTTCAAATCCCAGCTCTGGCAGTAAAATGGGGCGAATTCGGAGCTAGGGTGCTTCCTTCATAATATTTTTTAACAGACTCAGAGCTTGAACTCAAGTTGTGGCAACTCTACTTCAGTTCCAATCATCCTAGGCTGCAGCCTCTGGATCTACAACCCATCATCAGATTCTAGGACCCCAGGGCTTGCAGGAAAAAAAAAAGCCGCGAAGGGAAAAAAAAGTGGCAGGAAGTTCCACCTGGCGCTTTTATGTTCATTTTCCTTTACATAGTGACCATGCTGGGTCCGAACTCAGCGGCCTGCAGAGTGAAGTTGACCTGGAGTGACTGAAGGTCTGCTGGCTCTCGGGGAAGCCCAAGGTCAACGGGGTATCGGAGACCTCAAGGTCGAATCCAGGTCAGACCCCCTACATTGAGGGAATGGCGGAAGATCCTGATATACTCGTTTCTGGCACTTGGAAGGGTCATTGAATTCTCATCTTTGAATGAGTACTTTCTGCAGGATGCACTTAGGAAATCGCCATGGACCGGCTCTGTCGGGACAACTGAGGACACCAAGTGGAGATAATTGGAATAGGTGGGGAGATGGCAAACAGACAACTCACACACAAGAGGAGTGAGTGCTGAGTGGGATTTATTGCAGAGGATAACAAGCTTTTATAGCAAAAGTCTCCATGAGAAAGGGCAAAAGGTTACACAATCTTGTTGTAAGGCTTCATTCTTGGGTGGTCGGTCACCAGCTGGTCACCTGATCTTGTTTTTTGGATGACGAGCTATGACAATAGGCACTTGTTTTCAGCTTTTCCTCTATTTTTTTTTGAGCATTTCTTTTTCTTTTTATTGTGAAAATACCGTACAGAGGGATTACAATTACATGAGCAAGGTAATGAGTACATTTCTTTTTTTAAATTTAATTTTATTTTATTTGTGAACATACTGTACAGAGGGGTTACAATTACATGGGCAGGATAATGCGTACATTTAAGAAATACAATTGGTCTCAATGTTTATCACCTATTAACCATTAACCAGAGCATATGGGCAAGGGCTGAACAGAAAGACATGAACTCTAGTACTTCATAGTTAGTTTTGTTTAGTTTTGTACTTTATATGTTTCAAATCTTTTTAAAGCAATTTTGCTTCTTTGCCATTCTTTAGAGGGTCCCTAATTTGTGGCCCAAATCATGATATTTAGTATACTTAGTTAAATCTGGCCATATATCAAATTTAAGCTCATAATGTCTTTTCTTTTTTGGGGGGGGTCTAGTCGTGGGGCCTGAACTCTGGGCCTGGGCGCTGTCCCTCAGCTCTTCAGCTCAAGGCTAGCGCTCTGCCACTTGAGCCACAGCGCCACTTTCAGATTTTTTCTTTTTGCTTATGTGGTGCTGGGGAATCGAACCCAGGGCCTCATGCATGCAAGGCAAGCACTCTACCACTCAACCACCTCCCCAGCCCCTCATAGTGTCTTTTCTGTAACCCGTTCACATAATCGTTTACTCTTCTCCATAGAGGCCTTAACTGGCTCATAAGATCTTTCTTATTCCTTCTTTGATAGTAAGCATCAAAAAGGCCTAGATCTAGCAAGTCTCTCAGTAAATGGAAGAGAGTAGGAAGTTCTTTCTCCTAAGTAGTTTTCCCAACGATTGCCATCCTTATCATACACACCTGTAAAAGGCTATGGATCTGGGGGAAGTCTCTGGGGTCCTCTAGATAATGGAGGATCCCACCATTTTCCTTTGATAAGCCGTTGCCACCTTCCATCTACCGACTTTTTAGGAATCTTATTTAGCTTTTGGTCTACATATCCCTCTACATCTTTCTTATCTACAGGATATCTATATGAGTCTATTGTATATGCTTCAGGATTAAAGGGAAGTCTCCAATAGCCATACACTCTTTCTGCTCTAGCCGTGCCTACAGCTTCTTGTAAATTTCTTACAATTCCTTCTGCTGAAGTGACATCATAAAACCCCCAATACTTTTATATTTACTTATGACTTGTCTACTAGCCTCCATAAGAGGGGCTTTCAGGGTAGCACTTAACTCTGGTGAGTTAGTCATATTCTCAGGACATTCATCGGATGTTGGAGTTGTCAACAAAAGAGCCTTGAATAAGGGAACATTGAACATGAGTAAGTAGAACAAGCAGCAGGAACAGTAAAAGATTAATAGGTGCTCCTATACAGTGAGGAAAAGGAAAACAGGAACACATCTTTCCCAGGGGCTTGCCAGCCTTTCCAGGAGGTAGGCCTCTTTAAAGCCCCATTCTCAGATCTCAGGTTTCCCATGCTAAGCAGACTCCACCGGAGTAGGCGTGGCAGGAAATGATAGGCAAAACTCATTGTGTATCGATTATTTTCAATGAAGAGTTGATGAAGCTTGACCATAATCATCACAGTCATGAAATGGAGGCATCTGGAAAGATCCAAGAATCGGTAGTCATGGGGTATATTGGATTCCATCACAGGTCACCATCTCTCCTACTGTATACAAATATGCCGACTACCTTCAGCTTATGAATGGATGAGTATTGTGCTTTCCCTCTCCCACTCCTGGGGCTCGATCTCAGGTCCTGGGAACAGCTTAGTTCCTTATTAGCTCTCAGCATGGTGTCCTCACCTTGACCCTTTCTCCTATTGCGTTTGCTAAGCTCTAAGTTCCAACCCCAACACTGCCAAAAGAGGACTGCAGATGTGAGAATCCAATCTGTCCACTTGTTTTCCTGCTTTGTGAACGTTCTGGGTCTCAGCTAGGATGGAGATGGCTTAAGCAATGCTATAGACATGGGAATTAGTTCTCATCCCTGCCAGCACAGTTATAACTGTCATAATAATAAAATACAAAATGCATCCCTGACTCAGACATAAATAAAAAGAATAACTACATTGAATGCATGATGCATTCCACACATGTATGCAAATAGAGATCCTATGTTTGAATTAGGTGGGCATATGATTTTTGCCACTGTGGGAGTTTCAATTCAGGCCCTGGAAGCAGACCTGACCTTCTAGTCTTCAAGGAGGGTGAGCTTCCCCTTCACCCACCGTGCTATAGTATTATCCGGTCTGAGTTGGAATCCCAGCTGTGGCAGAGAAAATGATGTGAATTCTGAGCTCGGATGGTTTGTTATTTTTATTTTTTTGCCACCCAAGCGATTTGAACTCAGTTCATGGCAACTCTGCCTCAGCTTCGATCACTTTAGGCTGGTGGGCTGCCATGGGTGCATAGCCAACCCTGTGATCCTAGGCCCTGAAGCCTTGCAGGAGAAAATAAAAACACTCACTGAAAAAATAGCTGCAGGATGGATTTTTTACATTTTATTCCTTTGCATGGTGACCAATCTGGGCCTGAATGACAAGGCTACAAGTTTACTTCACTTTGCATTGGCCACGGCTAGCGGGCTATTGCGGAAGCCACAGGCCCATATGTTAGCGAAGGCCCTGATATTGAATCCTGGTCCTGACACCTACCAGTGGGGAGACTTCCCAAGAGACTTGTTCCTATGCACGGGAATAACGATGGAATATTTGGAAACTCATGATTGAATAAGTTTCTGCGGGCATCAGTCTAATCTAAAATGGGACGCATTGATCCTAGGATGCTGATTGATCTTAATGAGTGGGTTATTAAGCATGAAAACAATACTATTCCTTCAATGGCAGCATAATAAATACCTAAGAGTTGGTAGGAATGTAGTTGATGTCATTGAATCTTAAGTAGATGTCTCTGGAATTCTATACAAATATATATTTATTGGTATACTGCCACCTGCCTATCCATGTATGGCTATTTTGTCCACCTCGGTGGCTCAATCTCAGGGTCTGGGAACTGCCTGGCAGCTTCCTTGGCTAGAGGATGCTGTGTTGAATTGGGTCTGCTAGGTCCTGAGTTCAGATCCCAGCACTGCAAACAATTGGATTGTGGAATAATAAGCCAAGAGTGACACCTGTTTTCCTTTTCTCTGAGAGTCCTGGTTGTCAGACATGATGGAGAACACATCTACAAATTGAGATACTATGTGATGGGATGTCATCAGCATAATAAATGGAATGCATATCTTCACAGTCAATAAACTGTAAATAGTTGAATAAAACAAAAATACAATCAATAACCACAACAAACAGGATATGGACTGAACATCTATAGGTAAATACAAATTCTATCTTTACAATGAATATAAATAGTATGTTTTCCAGGGCTGGGGCTTGAATTCAGGCCTAGGGACTAGGTCCGACTTTCTTGTCTTCAAGCATGGTGAGCTTCCACAGTGCTACAGAGTTATTCAGACCCTGAGTTCAAATCCAAAGCCTAGTAGAAAAAAACAGCGTGAATTTCAAGCCAGGGAGCTATTTGTTTTATTTATTTATTTTGCAAAACAAGGTCTTAAACTCAGGTCATGGCAACTCTGCCTCAGTTTCCATCATCCTACGCTGGGGTGCAGCCACTGGAGCCACAGCAGATACTAGGATCCTAGATCTCCAAACCTTGCAAGTGGGAAAAATATGCACAGAGTAAAAGTGACAGAGGCAGGCGCCGGTGGCTTACAACTGTAATCCAAGCTACACAAGCGGCTGAGATCTGAGGATCGCAGTACAAAGCCAGCCCTGGCGGGAAAGTCCGTGAGAATCTTATCTCCAGTAAACCACTAGAAACCCGGAAGTAGCACTGTGACTCAAGAGGTAGAGTGCTCGCCTTGAGCTAAAGAGCACAGGGACAATACCCATGCCCAGAGTTCAAACCCTACGACCGACCAAAAAAAATGTTGCATGATTGCATTTTTACATTTTCTTCCTTTGCACCATGACCATCTGGGTCTGAATGACAGGGATCCAAAGGGTACTTCATCTTGCATTGCTGAAGGCTGGTGGGCTATTGGGGAAGCCATAGTCCTGCAAAGGAACATAGGTCTAGGGTTCGAATCCCAGTCATGCCACTTCCAGATAGTGGAAGATCCTAAGAGACTCATTCCCATCCATAGGAATAACGATGGAATGTTATGAATGTACAGTTGAATGAGCTAATCGTGAATGCTACTCATATAAAATTAGACATCATAATTTCAGTAGACTGATTTTATTTAATATGAAGCATTAAAAGAATACTATTTCTTACAGGGATACAATAATTTCAGGACCTTGATTTACTTAATAGTTTATTAAGGATTAAAACAATAACATTAATTACATGGAGGCATAATAAATACCCAAGAATTGGTAGAAATGTAGTCTATATAACTGAATAATGTATCAACATCTCCGGCACTCTGTAAAGATATATATTTATTAGCATAATACCATCTACATGTCAATCTGTTCTTGTTTTGTCAACCCTAGGGGCTCCATCTCAGATGCTGGGAATTGCCTGTAAGCTCAATTTGTCCCGGATGGCGTGCTGACACTCACCCATTCATAAATTTGGCCTTGTAGGCTTTGAGTTCAGACACCAGCACTCCCAAACAATGAATCATGGAGTAAGAAGCTGATGGTGACATGTTTTCTATTACTGTGAAAGTCCTGGGTGTCAGGTATGAAGTGGAATACATATGCAGACCTATATCCTATGTAATCAATGTAATCAATGTTCTATGTGCCATAATACTCAATAAAATAAATGGCCAATACATGAATAAAACAAAAAATGAAATGAATAACTACACTGAATGCAATAAAGAGTCAACATATGTATGTAAATATAAATAATGTATATAAAATATACATGAAAAAGATGTTTTCTAGTGCTGGGGATCGATTTCAGGCCTAAGGAACAGACTTGAATTTCTTGACTTCTCGGAGGTTAGCTTCTCCTTCCCACACAGTGCAACAGAGTTACCCAGACCATGAGTTCCAATCCCAGTCCTGGCAGAAAAAATGGCACCTTCATTCTATGTGACACCCAATTCTTAGATATTTCATTATGCCTCCATTTAATGAATGTGATTGTTTAAATGCTTCATGGAGTGTTACTTAAAATCGATCAGAGTCCTAGGATATAATTGTGTATAATTTTATCCTAGAATCGTTCAAGAACTGCCCATTCATTCATGACATATATCACATTCCATAGGTATTCATATGGATAGGAATGAGTTTCTTAGGATCTCCTGCCATTTGGAGGTGGCAGGAACAGGATTCAAACTGTGGGCTCCAGCTTCCACCATTCAATCCACAGGATAGGGAACTCACAGGTCTGTCCAAGAACATCAGCAAGACCAATGATTAGGCAGGCACCAATGGCTCTCAGCAGTCCTCCTTAATACTTACAAGTCTGTGATAGGAGGATGATGGTCAAAGTCACCCTAGGCAGGAAAGTCCTTGAGATCCCTGTCCAACTTCAGTGCCAACAAAGCCAGAAGTAGAGCCGTGTGGCTCCAGAGGTTGAGGGCTAGCCTTGAGCAAAAGCAGCTCACAGACTGTGCCCAAATCCTGAGTTTAAGGTCCAGGACTGGCAACAACAGACATACAGAACAATCTATGCAGCCATCCAGCTAAAGCAGGTCACCTTCTTGTCCCCATCTGGATTAGACAGAGTTTCCTGGGAAAACGGCTGCTCTCATCTTGACTCTGCCCATTCTGCCTGCATCACAGTATTCTGGTCACACCCCCATTCTTTTTTTTATTTTTATCTTATTTTATTTTTTTTTGTGAACACACTGTACAGAGGGGTTACAATTACATGAGCAGGATAATGCGTACATTTCTTATCAAGCATTGCCGCCTCCTCCTTTGTTTACCCTTCACATCCCTTCCCAGCCTTCCCCCCACCCCCTCCACCAATCATCCCCACCTTCCCCCCCACCAACGTTGTAAAGCTCGTTTTCTAAATGACAACTTGTACTTCTCATTGTTGCAACAGGTCCACCTGTATCCTTAAACGAATAGCTTTTCCCCATCTCCTCTACAAGTTATACTGACATCAAATATAGTGAAAGCAGGGGTTATACTGTGGGGGAGGGACATACAAGCAACAAAGAGATAATCTTATAAATGCGTTAGAAACAAATGCATGAAAGAAAAAAAATAAAATACATATCTAAGGGTTCATTTTCCTAACATCACTTTATCTGACCTTTTCCGCTTGACTCATACATATACTAGATATTGCAAATATAAGGGAAACCATGGGACCTATGTTTCTTTGGGCCTGGCTTACTTCACTTAATATAATTTTTTCCAAGTCTTTCCATTTCCGAACAAATGGGGCAATGTCATTCTTTCTGATGGAGGCATAGAATTCCATTGTGTATATATACCACATTTTCTTGATCCATTCATCTACTGAGGGGCATCTGGGCTGGTTCCATATCTTAGCTATGGTAAATAATGCTGCAATAAACATAGTTGTGTTGGTAGCTTTAGTGTGGTCTTGTTTGTAAACATTTGACACCCCCATTCTTTCATGGTTCTTTCTGACCAATGGGATACAAGAATGGCAGCCACACCCACATTCCATGCTGCCCGGAAGCACCAGGATTCACTCTGTTGGTTGACACCATTACCAGCAGTTGAGGAAGGTAGAGGTGGCTAAGTGGTGAGCAAGAGACTCCAGGCGACTTTGGAGTAGAGTACGAAATTGACATCCTAATCAGTGAGTGGGAGAATAGAGGATTTCCCAGAGCCTAGGAACGTGGCCAGCCCATCTTTCCCATCCCAGCGCTCAGATGTCTGAAACAGTAAGACTCCATGAGAAATCTGTGGGCATGAAACTGCTGCCAAAACACCGGTAGAAGAATCCTCCTGACAGACCTGCCACATTCAAGAAAACAAAGAACATGAAAAAGGGAAGGATCCACAAGACAAACACCACCAGGGAGAGTGATTCAATGGAGGGCCCGGCCAAATGTGATGCCCACCACGGGCCTCCCGTGCCTTTGGACACAGTCACAACCACGAGGTTCCAGAGTGTCAATGGTCCTGATACCACCAAGGATCTGCAGAGGTGCTACCGACACGTGGTGCCCACCCTGGACCCCAACAAAAGAAGAAACCAGGCACTCTATGCCAAGGTCCAACCACTGAAACAGGAAAAGACTGACCTGCAGGAACAACGGGAGAAAGAGAGGGAGAAGATAGCCCAGGTGCATGTAGCACCTAAAATGGAGCTAGAGATCCACAAGTCACCCATACAGAAGTTGGTTTCAGCAGAAAACAATTTACTTGCCTGCATGCAGCAGGCGGCCGATGACACAGAAAGGGAGCATGAAGCTCTCACCAGCTGCCTGCAGGCCGCAGAGCAGTGCGTGGCAGAGCTGGAGATGTCAGCTTCTGTGGTCACTGATCACAGAATGAGACTGAAATGTTCTTTGAACAGCTGCATGATGTGACCCTTCTGCTCAAGTAAAAGGCCAGAAGCTTCGATGACCTGGAGCAAGTGAACTCAAAGTTACAGGAGAAGCTGGAAGTGCTCTGGACAACAAGAAGAAAGGAATCTGCAAGGTCCAACAAGCACTGGTGGGGCATGAGTTACTGAAGAGACTACTGGACAACGTGAGCTGACTGGTGAGCACAGCCAATCTCGAGAAAGACACCTTCACAGAAGACCTGAGCATTGAGAGGTCCACGTGGAAGGAGGAGGCCCAGCAGCTGACCCAGTGGGTGAACCAACTGAACGAGGAGAGGGAGCAAGGGGCGAGGCAGGTGTTTGGCCAAGAGAACAGGCTGGAGGAACCATGGCCCAGCTCAGGCCGAGTGGCAGTTGCAGGCCCAGGCCTACTGCACGCAGATGGAGTTGAAAAACCTGGAGGAATAACTTCACATCCAGGACCAGGAAAACCAGAGTCTCCATCTCCAGAATGTGGAGCAGCAGGAGCAATTGTGGAGACTGGAGGAGAAGGCCAAGGATTGGCAGGAGATCCCTGAGACACCATGATGTGCATATGTGTGTGATGGACAGCTGGAGGAACAGCTGGTCCTGCTGTGGAACGCTCTCCAGAGGGTAAGCAGTGAGAAGGAGCTCGCCAGCATCCTGGACACAGAGCAGCAGGTGAAGAAACACTAGTGGGAACAGCTGGTCCACACAGAGGAGAAGATAGTGGAATGGAAAGAAGTGGCTGAGAAAGAAAGAAAGCCAAGGATCTCAGGACCAGCAGGTGCAGTCCCTGGCCCAGCTGCAGGAGCTCAGAGCCACCTATGAGTGTCACATCACCTCCAATTAGCGGCTGAGCACCGAGAAGGAGGCCCTGCAGCAGCACCTAGAGAGGCAGACCCAACTCTTGGAGCAGCTGAAGCAAGTGCATGGCCTGACCAACTGGGGAGACCAGGTGGTGTCCCCCAAGTGGCAGGACACTCTCAAGTGCCTGAAAGCAATCAGACCACAGGAGGAGCGGCTGCAGGTCCAGCTGAGTTTCCTGGCTTTCCCTGGGGAAGGTGAAGTTGAAAACCCTGGAGAAGCACAAGGTGAGGAGTCGACTCCCCCCCACATGACCATTGCAGAGGATGGAGACATTCCCCAAACCGAGAGGGATGTGGATTTGTGAGCACTCTTAGTGGCTGAAATCCACAGGGGGAAACTCCTGCAGCAGGAGTGGCAGGCCCGCTGCGGGCACCTGGTTCACCTGGCAGCTCAGTGCCAGAGAAAGCTCGAGCCACAGGCCCTCCATCCCATGAGCTGGCACCACAGCCTGTGTGGGGATGGGAAGCTGGACACGTGGGTGTCCGAGAAGAAAATCTACTTTGTCCACGACCTGCCTGATAAGATGGACTTCCATAGTCCAGCGGGTGATCTTCAACATAGATGCAGCCAGCTGTTGGCACACATCACACTGTTGAGGAGTCCCTCATGGCATGTAAAGAGCAGATGCTCATTCTGGCTGAGCTGTGACAGAAGAAATGTGAGTGTGTGTACCAGCTGTCCTAGGAGAAGATGGAGAAGAGGAGAGAGCTGCGGGAGCCACTGTCACTCCTCACAGGGGAAGACATGGACAACGGGCTCCAGATGCCAGCACAGGCTGAGCCTTCTGTCACTGCCACCTCTTTGAATGCCTCCAGGCTCCAGGGCGGGCGAAATGAGGGAGGAGCAGAAAGGTTTTGAAGAATTGACACTTCAACACCGTGTGGAAACTGCCAGAGGAGAGATCGAGGTTCACAACCCCATAGAGGACTCCCCCACAAAGCACATCCTGCTGCAGCTACCCCACATCCAGATCCACCCACAGCTCATGGGCTCAGGTGAGGAGTGCTCCCTCCCTTTCTTCTGTAGACTGATGCAGATGATGACTATGTGACATAATGACTCTCCAAAGCCTCAGCAGCAACCATAAGTAGGTGGCCAGTGGCCTTTCTCTCAGGCCTCCATCTTCTGGTTCTTGGGAAGGGTTAACTGTGGGTTGGGTAGGGCAAAGTCTGCTGGGAGGTGGTCCATATTCAAGGGACATCTAATGGCCTATTGGTGGCCAGGGAAGAGGCCCATGTTATGCTTATCACAAAGAAAAAATCGTTTTCAAGGGGAAAACAAGCCTCCAATAAAGATTTGTTCTTCCAGTTCTGGGGCTTCAACTCTTTTCCTGGTCACTGTCCCTGAGCTCTTTCTCTCACGGCTAGCACTCTACTACTTGAGCCACAGGGCCCCTTCTTGTTTTCTGATGGTTCATCAATGATAAGAGTCTCACACACTTTCCTGCCTAGGCTGGCTTTGAACCGTGATCCTCCAGATCTCAGCTTCCAGAGTAGCTAGGATGACAGGCATGAGCCACCAGTGCCCAGCATTTGATACCTTTTGAAGGCGAGTCTGTAAAAGGAGATCCAAAGGGCCTGGATAGACCTTGACCCAATCAAGGAGCTGAGATGGGGGAAGGCTGACCTTCTAGCCATTCTGTTCCCCATAATTAAAGATGCCAGGTGGTGTTGGATGCATCAAACACCTAGGCCAATAGCCACCAGACTCAGTGGGGAAAAGGTAGAGAATACTCAAAGATTGCAGTGTAGAAATCTTTGATTTTGCAGTGTAGAAATCTTTGATTTTGCATGCATGTGGTGTGTGTGTGTGAACTCAGGGTCTAGGCTCTATCCCTGAGTTTTCTTCCTCAAAGCTAGTGCTGTGCCACTTGAGCCACAGCCCCACTTGCTTTTCGATGGTTAATTGTAGGTAAGTCTCAAGGACTTTCCTGTCCAGGGTGGCTTCAAAGCATGATGCTGTCCCCAGGGAAACAAGAGAAAACACAACTCGATAAAATCCCTATGGTGGACAACTCCTGCCTCCTGGTGGCCAGACATGGAACACATGTCTCTGTGCCATCGGGGGGACTATTGTCCTCTAGAGTTCAATTTGGGGAAGAGACAGGGGCCAACCTGACTTTCGCTCACCCTGAGTACTGATTCCAGAGCCGATCTGTTCCACCCTAGGCCAAGAGAGCTCCAGGAGGCCTTGCTTCCACGGGCACAAGAAGTGAGAAGTCAGCTCCAGGCCCAGCTAAGAGCCTTTGCCCATGGATACACCAACTTGGCCTTCCTGATCACCATAAGGCCTGTCAAAGAACAACCCAAAAAAAACAAACCAAAATTGGAGCTGTGAATCAAAGTGGTAGAGCTCTAGCATTGAACCAAAGAGCTCAGAGACAGGGGCCCAAGCTTTGAGTTCAAGACCCCCAGCTCACCTTCCCCCATAAAACACACATTAGCTAAATGTGAACTAGTAGGATTTGTGAAGTGTTTCTGAAGAATGATGATACTGAAGAAAGCACCCTAATTCTAATGACAGCTGAACTTGTGACATACAGGTATGTGCTGAGTGCTTCACAGGATGCTGTTTTCTGGTTTCTTCCCACATAGGGTGTTTTTTCTGAGTCTTCATAAACCATGCTGTGTGCTGAGTCATCCCAAAGGGTGCTATGTTCTGAGTCCTTGAGAAGAGTGGGCTGTGCTGGGTTTTTCAAAGGGTGCTGTGTGCTGAGTCCATTACACAATGTACTTTATGCTGAGTCCTTCAAAAGTGCGGTGTGCTAATTCATCCCAAATGGTGCTATGTGATGACCCCTTGAGAAGGGAGGGACAGATGAGTTTTTCAATGGGTGCTGTGGGCCCAGTCATTTACACAGGTACTTTTCCTGAGTGTTTCAAAGAGGGCTATGTACTGAGTTATCCCAATGGGTGCAATGTGCTGCATCCTTGAGAAGAGAGGAATGAGGTGAGTGCTGTGTGCCGACTCCTGTAGACATTGTGCTCTGTACTGTCTTTCAAATGGTGCTGTGCTGAGTTCTTCCACACGGTGGTATGTGCTGAGTCCTTCAAAACTGTGCTATGTGCTGAGATTTTCAAAGGGTGCTGTGCACTGAGTGTTTTACCAAGGGTGGTACATACTCAGCCCTTCAAAGGGTGGTGTGTATGGAGTCTTAACAGAGGGTGCTATGTTCTGAGTCCTGGGAAAGAGTGCTATGTGCTGAGTTTTTCAAAGTGTCCCATGCACTGAGTCCTATTCACTGCGTACTATGAACTCACTCCTTCAAAGGGTGCTGTGTGCTGAGTCATCCCAAAGGCTACTATATGCTAAGTCCTTCAAAGGGCAATTGTGCTGAGTCTTTTACTCAGGGTGCTTTGTGCTGTTTTATGAAGTATGCTGTGTGCTGAGTCATCCCAAAGGGTGCTATGTTCTGAGTCCTTGAGAGGTAGTTTTCCCCAACAATCTTTCTCAGTCTCTCAGTCTCTCAGTCTCTCAGTCTCTTTCTCTCTCTCTCTCTCTCTCACTGGGTCACTATGCACATCCTTGATATGTAGAGTGGAGAGGCTTGGAGGAGAGTCTCCTCTAGTGGTGGGGCTGAGGGGAGATTTGATCCCCTGAGCAAGTGCTAGGGTTGGCGGGGAGTGCTGAGCTGAGGTGAGGCTGTAATTCCCATGGCCTGGAAGCCTTAGGGCTCAGTTAGGGCTGCTCTTGTGGGCAAGGGTAAGGGTCGGAGCCAAGGGGAAAAGGGGACTGGAATGAGGGGAGGAGGAGGCAGGGTCCAGGAGCCTCACTGTGGAGGCAGCAGTGGCCAGGATCTCGCAGGGGCAGGTGCGCATGTGCAGAGGGTGTGAGGCGGCCTGCGAGAGGAGTGGAGGTAGAGAGAGCAGAGAGGAGCGAGTTCAGGCACAAGGGGAAGTGGCTTCACATGCTCTGTTCGTGGATCAATAGAAAAATAGCCAAAACAAGAATAAAGGCAACAAATGTACAGCCAAGAAGAATATAGTTAGAATAAAGGTAGAGGCAATAAAGGTGCAGTGAAGTGTATAGGAAACCTTGAACCAACACCCGCTTCCTGCAGGCATGCTTCCATGAGGCTTATGCTTTGTCTGGCACGATCTCTCACGCAGATTCAGCAGGAGGTGTCATGGCATTTCTTCCTATTTTTTTTTAATTTTTTAATTGAAGCTCATGAATGTCTCGGTGCACAGAAGAGACAAATCTAAAGATCATCCTGAAAATGACTCAAAATATAAGAATAAAGAGAATTGATCTGACAATGGCAATTATAATTATTACATGAATCCAATCCAGAGGATTGAGGGCCTCCAAATTATGCTTAAATAACGCTGCCAAAGATTGTAAATTTTTTCCATCTAAATGAGCTTTACTAACTGATGTAATTTTGTCTTGTAAAGCCTCCATAACATGAGAGATATCTTTATCTCTCCAAACTCCTAACAAATGATTTTTGGTGGCATTCCAATTAAAAGAAAAGTTATATTTTAGAGCAGTAACACCGATATATTTAAATTAACATATTTAACAGAGTTGTGTTTTTAAATTTTGAACTTCCTGACCTATAGCCAGAACCACTTCCTCCAGAGCATTTATTTTCATTTCTAACTTTTTATCTATAATTTGTTGTTCTGCTAGGTCTAATGAAACATTTTTGCTTAAATCAGTAACAAAATGAGCATTGTTTACTTCATTTACTAAGGCTGCTGTAGAAATCGCGAAAGAGCTAATTATTGTTATTAAAGAACTTATTCCTAAAATCAAGGCCGTAACAAAGCGTTTGGCTGCAACATAATATCCACAGTTTTCAGCATTTGTAAAGCAGAATTTTTAAACCAAGGGTCATTTTATAGATCTACACGTAACATTACATATGAAGGTCTTTTTAAAATAAAAATTACAGAATATGTTTTATCCAGAGAAGAAGACAATTAGTAAAAATACAACCCTTACAGCTAATATAATAAGATTTTCCTTGATTAATAATGATTAAATTATCTAGTTTTCCAGCTAAAATTCCCATAGGATAACCCACACATGCTCTTACCCCAATTGCAGTACTCTTAGTTTCTTTGGGCTTTTTCAGTAAAATCATGTTTGTTGCTGCAAAAAATCTGAACAAATCCAGCTGAATGCCTGTTTTATAGTGAAAGGGAGAGTGACTCACCAAAATGGAAGCCACCCACCCTGGAGTGAGCCATCTTTTCAGGGGTTCCCCGGGCGTATCAGGAGCATAGCCATTAAACTTTCATGAATTATGTTTTAAGTAGGCAGCATAATCATAATTGGGGTTAGCAATGGAAAAATAAAAAATACTATCTGGTGCCCCATCAGGTTGTAAAAAAGAGGCCTTTTGAAATCCACATTCCCACCATTTTGGCGAGGTAATTAATGCATCCTCAAACTGATCTTTGTCATGATATTTTTGTAGGCAGTTACCTAAATGTATATTCCTCTTGGGAATGAAAAGAGATTCATTATAAGTATGAAAGCCTAATGTCATCATGCCAATTTCCCACATCAATCTTTTTTTGAACTTTTTATCATTGGATTGATCAAGGGCATCAGTCAAAAAAGTTCTATAGTTTATAGACAAACACTCGGGGAGATTTTCTCCTGATAGGGTTATGCTAATTGGAGTGGTATCTGTCATTCCTTCATAATTAATTGTTTGAGAAGTCATATGAGAATTAGTATAGTCCTCCAAACCCCCTAGCAGGTCACTATTATTTGCCATTACTTGTATTATATCCTCATCCCCCCCATCCCACGGGATGTAGAAGAGGAGGATTAGGAACATATGCCCAGTATTGTTCTCCTGAAACAGACACTGCCTGCACAGCAATAGTGGCAAGCATAGCAAGAAACATATTTTCAACAGTGATAGTCTGTCCTGTAGAAACCACAATCTCCTCTGCACAATGGGTGAGCTTCTTAATTTGTTCCCAGGTTGGTGGTTGGGCTTCTTTTGTTGTCTTCGCCTGTTGAGGAGAAAGGTGAAGACTTTTGAGCTTTTGCATCGCTTTCTTCATTTGCATCTTCTGGTTTTTTTTTCTGGGTTTCTCTTATTTTTGTAGGGGCACATGAGTCGGTTGAGATTCCAGATGGGTGACTTGGCATCCTGTGGAAACACACAGGTATACCCTCTTCCCGAGGTGATTAATACATAAGACCCTTTCTAGGTGCCTGTGAGCAAATCTTTCCTTTTAACTTTTGGCTGAGCTTTAAGTCCAATTTCCCTCCAACGTTTTTGCATAAGTGTAAGATTTTTTTCATTAGTATTGAGGTGATTAATTACAAATATGCATGATGGTTTCTCTAGTTAATAAGTCAGCCATCATATTTCCAAATTAAAGAAGACCTGGTAAATTTGTATGTCTATTATGTGTTCAATAAATAATTTTTTCTTTTCTAAATTGAATTAATTTTTGTAACTGTTGTAACAAGTCTATAATTTTTGATTGTCCTAATAAAAGAGCTGTCTCTATGGCAGAAATAAGTTAACCACATGCTTAGTGTCTGTGTAAATGTTATGCTGCTGGAGAAATATGGTTAAAGCTAAAATTACAGCAATAATTTCAGCCTGTTGCTCTGAAATGTCAGATGTCCTTTTAATAATAGGGGAGTGGACTGGAATGTATACCACTGAAGTTCCATTTGAGGACCCATCAGTAAAAACTGTTAGAGCTCCTTCTAAAGGTGTTGTTACCACTAATGGAAAAATGGTTTTTACCTCTTCCACAAATTTTAATAAAGGATGTTGAGGAACATGAAATTTTATTTGTCCTGTATAATTTAATAATGCTAATCCCCAATTCTCATCATTCTGTAATAATATTTTTAATTGTTGTTTATTATAAGGTATGATTATATTATTCATTTCTTTCTCAAATAACTCTTGGGACCTACTCCTTGCCTTGACAATGAGTTGGCTGCACAAATATACATAAGAAGCTATCATTTTTGTCTGACTGTGAGGCAAGTGAAGCCATTCCAGGACTCCATCTTGCCATAAACATTTTGTACGAGTATAAGATGTCGAAAATATTATAAAATCCCAGTCCAATTGGACCACTTTTGCTTGTAACTTTTCTTCCACCAATGAAATTTTTCTAACATTATTGGAGTGAATTGTCTCTTAGATTTAGAATTAGAATCCCCTTTTAGGACTTCAAACAATGGGTGTAATTCTCCTGTGGTAATTTTCAAGTAGGGTCTAACCCAATTTATGTTTCCCAGTAATTTTTGAAAATCATTTAATGTTTTTAATTTATCTAACCTAATACTCATTTTTGTTACATGATGTATTATTTTTCCTAAATAATTTAAAGGTTTATTATGTTGAATTTTATCTGGAACAATAAGCAAACCAAAGTTGGTTAATTGTTCAATGGTTAATTGTTAAAATTTGTTCTGTTAAATGTTTATTTTCAGCAGCTATTAAAATATTGTCCATATAATGAATAATATAAGCATTAGAAAACTCTTCTCTAGTTTTTTGTAAAGGTTTATCCACAAATTTTTGACACAATGTAGGAGAATTTTTCATGCCTGTGGCAAGACCTTCTACTGATATCTCTGCCAGAGCCTTTTCAAATTACATGAGGGCACATGAAATGCAAATCTTTGAAAATCATTAGGATCCAATTTTATCGTAAAAAATCCTGAAAATTAATGATTATTTTATAATGTCCTTTAGGAACAGCCACAGGAGATGGAAGTCTTGGCTGAAGAGCCCCCATGTCATACGTGGTGTTATTAATGGCTCTGAGGTCTTGTAACAACCTCCATTTCCCAGATTTCTTTTTAATTACAAAAATTGGAGTATTCCAAGGGCTATTGTATTCCTCTAAATGTCCTTTATGTAATTGCTCATTTACCAATTGTTCTACAGCCTGTATCTTCTCTTGAGTTAGGGTCCACTGATCAACCCACACAGGCTGATCATTTTTCCATGATATTGCATCAGCAAACTTCTCATCAACGGCCCCTATAAAAAATTTTGTACACTAAAGGAATCTGAAGTAACTAATTTTAGTTCCATGATTTGCATAATGTCTCTGCCCCATAATGTAAGGGCAAAGAAGATATAAGGTTGAAAGTTTCCAAGTCTATTTTCACATTCCCACTTTAAAATTTTTGAACTTTGAGCAACATTGTTAGCCATGCCCAATCCCATTAATGTAGATTTTGTCTTCATAATTGGCCAGGATGAGGGCCAGTCTTTTCCTGCAATACATGTTGGGTCTGCCTCTGTGTCCAAGAGACCTTTAATAGACTTTATATCCACTTTTATAGTTTTCATGGGTCGATCCTTAGAAATAGATTGTACCCAGGCCACAGTTTCTGTGGAACTGAAACCTCCTGTACCTCGATCTTGTTTTAGGATTTGATTTGGAAGATGGACATAATTTAAAATTAAGATTTGAGCTATTCTTTGATCCATATGTATTTGCATATTTTCTTTTAAAGCCCTTACCATTACTTTAATTTCCCCTTGATAATCTGCATCAACTACTCCCGGTAATACCTCAAAGTTTTGTTATAATTTGAGCTTCTACTAATTATCAAGCCCACAGTTCCTTCAATTACAGGACCATAAACTTGAGCATCTATTAGCTGAACACCATACATGATAGAAATAATGTAAACTCTTTTTACTGCCAGATCTAACCCTGCACTTCCTGAAGTAGCTTTAGGCAAATCCCACACTGTAAATGGAGGAGACAAGGGATTTAATGGAACTGATCCCTTAGGGGATTTTTTGTGTAATAGTGAGCGTTTCCCCTCTTTCGTTTTCAGGGCTGAGGGAGCACCCCTCTTCTTGTTTTTTTCTCCTTTTCTTCTGCTGTTAGCAGAATTCTATCCTTATGATATTTTGATCTACACTCATTTTTCCAATGATTGCCTTTCTTTCATCGTGGACAAAGTCCAGGTGCTTTACCCTTTTTATTGTTACTATATTTATTTGGCTTTTGTTGACAATCTTTACTCATGTGTCCTGACTGGCCACATGAGAAACAGACCCCTTTTCTGGCCTGAGGTCGTGTCTTATGTAATTTTTGTACATAAGCATTGAATGGTTCTCCTTTCATTGCTACAGCATATGCCATTCCTTGAATGACTGCTGGTAAGGCATCTATGCATGCTTTAACATTATCTTGCAATGATCCCATCAATAATTGTAAAATAGTTAATACATAACTTTTCATACTTGTTACCTCCTCCCTCATTTTTCTCAGTTTTCTTTCTCCTCAATACCTCTCACAAGTTGTTATGTACATTTCCCATATATTGTCTTGTGAGCATTGCTATTGCATTGGTTTGCCCTTTGTCTTTTTTCTCACCATTTTGTTTTTCCTCTTCCATTACCTAATTAAGGTACATGTATACACAAAATACAGGGTACTAAAATCAAATACAGCAGGGGATAAACCATAGGGAGAAAAAACAAAAGAAAATAGAACTCACATACTACATTAAAAACAGCAACCGCAAAAAAAAAGCCTCTGTTTCCATATCTTGGAGTTCATTTTGCTCTGCATCAGCTTATATGGTAATATATATATACATAACAAAGCCACTGGAAAAGAATAGTTGCATGGACACTATATCATGAAAACAACATTAACTGTTTTTGATGTAAAGGTGGAATTAGGATTGGTGAATTCGCGATTCTGATAAAGGAATTTTAAAAGAGTTTTACAATTATGACAGGTAAATTTTAATTCTTCAAACTTTTTAACAACTTAGCCTATTAAGAAAATTTAAAATTGCCTGGGAAAAGAGGCTTTCAGGCAAAGAAATCCATGGAGATTTAGTGGAGAGAGAGCAATGTGGGTGAAGATGGCTCATTAAACAAACAAACCAACAAACCTCAGAAAACTTGTTGGAAATCCTGTAGGTTCCTTTGAGAGTGTCCTTACCAAGGAAATATACTTTCAGTTTGTGAAACAAGGTTGTAGTGGAATTTAAATTCAAAGTTCTTTTTAAAAAATATCAAAATTTGTGAATTGACCTTTAATTACCAAACTGTAATTCTCTGAAAAAGATATTTTGAGTCAAAATATTTAGAAAGAACGTGCCCTGCACAATGAAAGAATGTATTGGGTTTACATTTTTCTGTTTGTAATTCTTTCCACAATGTCTTTGCACATGAAGCACTGAAACACAGAAAAAAATCTGATAGGATAATTGAAAACAATGATTTCACATTTTCTAAGTGGCTCACAAAAAATAATATCCTTATTAAGATGAGATAGTGAACACTTCTCTTATTACATAAGCCAAAAAATTTTGGGATCAGAAAAGAATTGAGGAAATGGAAAAGGTAAGAAAACTGTTCTTAGACTGCTGGAGGAATATCAATACCAAATTTCAAACTCTACTATTAAGCCATAGTAATCAAAACAGCTTGGTACTGGCACAAGAACAGACCTCAGGACCAATGGAATAAAATCGAAAACCCAGAAATGAACTTACAGACCTATAGCCATCTAATTTTCGATAAGGGAACTAAAAATATAGAATGGAAGAAAGACAGCCTCTTCAGTAAATGGTGCTGGCAACATTGGTTAACTACTTGTAGAAAACTAAAACTAGATCCTTAGATATCACCCTGCACCAGAATCAACTCCAAATGGATCAAAGACCTCGGAGTCAAAGCAGACACTCTGAAAACATTACAGGATGGAATAGGAGAAACCCTAGGTCTCCTTGGTGCAGGCCAAAATTTTATTAATAGAGACCTGGAAACACGACAAATCAAAGAAAGGTTGGACAAATGGGCTTGCATGAAGTTGCAGAGTTTCTGCATGGCAAAGTACATAGCTAGCAAGATCAATAGAAAGCCTATGGATTGGGAGAAGATCTTCACTAGCCATACAATGGACAAGGGTCTCATACCTAAAATATACTTGGAACTCAAAAATTAAATCCCCCAACAACAAATCCTCAAAGACACCACTGCCCAATAAATAAGTGGGCAAAAGACTTAAAGAGAAACTTCTCTGAAGAAGAAAGAAGGATGGCCAATAGACACATGAAGAAATGCACAACCTCCCTAGCCATAAAAGAAATGCAAATCAAAACAACATTGAGATACCAATGGCAAAAATCAAGAACTCTAATAACAACAGATGCTGCAGGGGATGTGGACAGAAGGGAACCTTACTTCATTGTTGGTGGGAGTGTAAACTTGTTCAACCACTTTGGAAAGCAGTATGGAGGTTCCTCAAAAGACTTCACATAGAACTCCCCTATGACCCAGCAATCCCACTTTTGGGCATTTACCCAAATGTTTACAAACAAGACCACACTAAAGCTACCACCACAACTATGTTTATTGCAGCATTATTTACCATAGCTAAGATATGGAACCAACCCAGATGCCCCTCAGTTGATGAATGGATCAAGAAAATGTGGTATATATACACACTGGAATTCTATGCCTCCATCAGAAAGAATGTCATTGCTCCATTTGTTAGGAAATGGAAAGACTTGGAAAAAACTATATTAAGTGAAGTAAGCCAAGCCCAAAGAAACATAGGTCCCATGGTTTCCCTTATTTGCAATATTTAGTATATGTATGAATCAAGCAGAAAAGGTCAGATAATGTGATGTTAGGAAAATGAACCATTAGATATGTATTTAAATGTTTTTTTTCTTTCATGCATTTGTTTCTAACGCATTTATAAGATTATTTCTTTGTTGCTTTGTATGTCCCTCCCCCACAGTATAACCCCTGCTTTCACTCTATTTGATGTCGTTATAATTTGTGGAGGGGAAGGGGAAAAACTATTCGTTTAAATAAGGATACAGGTGGACCCGTTGCAACAATGAGAAGTACAAGTTGTCATGTCAAAAACGAACTTTACAACTTTGGTGGGGGGAAGATTCGGTGCGGGGGACAGGGAGACGCTGGGAAGGGATGTGAAGGGTAAACAAAGGAGGAGGCTGCAATGCTTGATAAGAAATGTACTCATTATCTTGCCCATGTAATTGTAACCCCTCTGTATATTATGTTCACAATAAAAATAAAAGAAAACTGTTCTTAGAAGCCCTAGCTAAGCTTATTGGCTTCAACAGTGGAAAGAGACCAAAACTTTTTGATATAGATTCTCTCAATATTTTAGCTACGTAAAATGATTTTACTGTGCCTATTTGGCTCACTATGATGTAGAACAGATTGAATTAAGACAAGAAAATAAATTCCACATCCGAATGAGGCAACTTAAAATAATTTTAAATGAGAAACCATGAAGATGGAGCAATGGGGGAGGCCTTATAGTCCTCCAGCTTCACTAAACTTGAAGCCAAGAAGCTGTGATTAATTGGAAATCAGGAAAGAGCTAAGAGGAGGACATAGAAGTAGACATAGAAGCATTGTCCTTTGTAACAGACACTGTCATCCAAGGTATGGATGAAACCCATGTATGTAATAGAT
>NW_012286017.1:0-1834 GCF_000151885.1 Dipodomys ordii
GCTTTGAGTTCAAGGTCTTTGATCCATTTGGAGTTGATTCTGGTGCAGGGTGATATACAAGGATCTAGCTTAAGTTTTCTACATGTAGTTAACCAATTTTTCCAGCACCATTTACTGAAGAGGTTGTCTTTCTTCCATTCTATTGTTTTAGCTCCCTTATCGAAGATTAGATGGCTATAGGACTGTAGGTTCATTTCTGGACACCCCCATTCTTTCATGGTTCTTTCTGACCAATGGGATACAAGAATGGCAGCCACACCCACATTCCATGCTGCCCGGGAACACCAGGATTCCCTCTGTTGGTTGACACCATTACTAGCAGTTGAGCAAGGTAGAGGTGGCTAAGTGGTGAGCAAGAGACTCCAGGCGACTTTGGAGTAGAGTACAAAATTGACATCCTAATCAGTGAGTGGGAGAATAGAGGATTTCTCAGAGCCTGGGAACGTGGCCAGCCCATCTTTCCCATCCCAGCGCTCAGATGTCTGAAACAGTAAGACTCCATGAGAAATCTGTGGGCATGAAACTCCTGCCAGAACACCGGTAGAAGAATCCTCCTGACAGACCTGCCACATTCAAGAAAACAAAGAACATGAAAAAGGGAAGGATCCGCAAGACAAACACCACCAGGGAGAGTGATTCAATGGAGGGCCCGGCCAAACGTGATGCCCACCACGGGCCTCCCGTGCCTTTGGACACAGTCACAACCACGAGGTTCCAGAGTGTCAATGGTCCTGATACCACCAAGGATCTGCAGAGGTGCTACCGACACGTGGTGCCCACCCTGAACCCCAACAAAAGAAGAAACCAGGCACTCTATGCCAAGGTCCAACCACTGAAACAGGAAAAGACTGACCTTCAGGATCAACGGGAGAAAGAGAGGGAGAAGATAGCCCAGGTGCATATAGCACCTAAAATGGAGCTAGAGATCCACAAGGCAAGGTTTCAGCAGAAAGCAATTTACGATGTGCACTTGCCTGCATGCAGCAGGCGGCCGATGACACAGAAAGGGAGCATGAAGCTCTCACCAGCTGCCTGCAGGCCGCAGAGCAGTGCGTGGCAGAGCTGGAGATGTCGGCTTCTGTGGTCACTGATCACAGAATGAGACTGAAATGTTCTTTGAACAGCTGCATGATGTGACCCTTCTGCTCAAGTAAAAGGCCAGAAGCTTCGATGACCTGGAGCAAGTGAACTCAAAGTTACAGGAGAAGCTGGAAGTGCTCTGGACAACAGGAAGAAAGGAATCTGCAAGGTCCAACAAGCACTGGTGGGGCATGAGTGACTGAAGAGACTACTGGACAACGTGAGCTGACTGGTGAGCACAGCCAATCTCGAGAAAGACACCTTCACAGAAGACCTGAGCATTGAGATGTCCACGTGGAAGGAGGAGGCCCAGCAGCTGACCCAGTGGGTGAACCAACTGAACGAGGAGAGGGAGCAAGGGGCGAGGCAGGTGTTTGGCCTAGAGAACAGGCTGGAGGAACCATGGCCCAGCTCAGGCCGAGTGGCAGTTGCAGGCCCAGGCCTACTGCACGCAGATGGAGTTGAAAAACCTGGAGGAATAACTTCACATCCAGGACCAGGAAAACCAGAGTCTCCATCTCCAGAATGTGGAGCAGCAGGAGCAATTGTGGAGACTGGAGGAGAATGCCAAGGATTGGGAGGAGATCCCTGAGACACCATGATGTGCATATGTGTGTGATGGACAGCTGGAGGAACAGCTGGTCCTGCTGTGGAACGCTCTCCAGAGGGTAAGCAGTGAGAAGGAGCTAGCCAGCATCCTGGACACAGAGCAGCAGGTGAAGAAACACTAGCGGGACAGCTGGTCCACACAGAG
>NW_012286018.1:0-1835 GCF_000151885.1 Dipodomys ordii
TACATATACTAGATATTGCAAATATAAGGGAAACCATGGGACCTATGTTTCTTTGGGCCTGGCTTACTTCACTTAATATAATTTTTTCCAAGTCTTTCCATTTCCGAACAAATGGGGCAATGTCATTCTTTCTGATGGAGGCATAGAATTCCATTGTGTATATATACCACATTTTCTTGATCCATTCATCTACTGAGGGGCATCTGGGTTGGTTCCATATCTTAGCTATGGTAAATAATGCTGCAATAAACATAGTTGTGTTGGTAGCTTTAGTGTGGTCTTGTTTGTAAACATTTGACACCCCCATTCTTTCATGGTTCTTTCTGACCAATGGGATACAAGAATGGCAGCCACACCCACATTCCATGCTGCCCGGAGCACCAGGATTCCCTCTGTTGTTTGACACCATTACTAGCAGTTGAGGAAGGTAGAGGTGGCTAAGTGGTGAGCAAGAGACTCCAGGCGACTTTGGAGTAGAGTACGAAATTGACATCCTAATCAGTGAGTGGGAGAATAGAGGATTTCCCAGAGCCTGGGAACGTGGCCAGCCCATCTTTCCCATCCCAGCGCTCAGATGTCTGAAACAGTAAGACTCCATGAGAAATCTGTGGGCATGAAACTGCTGCCAGAACACTGGTAGAAGAATCCTCCTGACAGACCTGCCACATTCAAGAAAACAAAGAACATGAAAAAGGGAAGGATCCGCAAGACAAACACCACCAGGGAGAGTGATTCAATGGAGGGCCCGGCCAAACGTGATGCCCACCACGGGCCTCCCGTGCCTTTGGACACAGTCACAACCACGAGGTTCCAGAGTGTCAATGGTCCTGATACCACCAAGGATCTGCAGAGGTGCTACCGACACGTGGTGCCCACCCTGAACCCCAACAAAAGAAGAAACCAGGCACTCTATGTCAAGGTCCAACCACTGAAACAGGAAAAGACTGACCTTCAGGATCAACGGGAGAAAGAGAGGGAGAAGATAGCCCAGGTGCATATAGCACCTAAAATGGAGCTAGAGATCCACAAGGCACCCATACAGAAGTTGGTTTCAGCAGAAAGCAATTTACAATGTGCTCTTGCCTGCATGCAGCAGGCGGCCGATGACACAGAAAGGGAGCATGAAGCTCTCACCAGCTGCCTGCAGGCCGCAGAGCAGTGCGTGGCAGAGCTGGAGATGTCGGCTTCTGTGGTCACTGATCACAGAATGAGACTGAAATGTTCTTTGAACAGCTGCATGATGTGACCCTTCTGCTCAAGTAAAAGGCCAGAAGTTTCGATGACCTGGAGCAAGTGAACTCAAAGTTACAGGAGAAGCTGGAAGTGCTCTGGACAACAGGAAGAAAGGAATCTGCAAGGTCCAACAAGCACTGGTGGGGCATGAGTGACTGAAGAGACTACTGGACAACGTGAGCTGACTGGTGAGCACAGCCAATCTCGAGAAAGACACCTTCACAGAAGACCTGAGCATTGAGAGGTCCACGTGGAAGGAGGAGGCCCAGCAGCTGACCCAGTGGGTGAACCAACTGAACGAGGAGAGGGAGCAAGGGGCGAGGCAGGTGTTTGGCCTAGAGAACAGGCTGGAGGAACCATGGCCCAGCTCAGGCCGAGTGGCAGATGCAGGCCCAGGCCTACTGCACGCAGATGGAGTTGAAAAACCTGGAGGAATAACTTCACATCCAGGACCAGGAAAACCAGAGTCTCCATCTCCAGAATGTGGAGCAGCAGAGCAATTTTGGAGACTGTAGAGACGCCAAGATTGGGAGGAGATCCCTGAGACACCATGATGCGCATATGTGTGTGATGGACAGCTGGAAGGAACAGCTGGTCCTGCT
>NW_012286019.1:0-9019 GCF_000151885.1 Dipodomys ordii
AATTCTATACAAATATATATTTATTGGTATACTGCACCTGCCTATCCATGTATGGCTATTTGTCCACCTCTGTGGCTCAATCTCAGGGTCTGGGAACTGCCTGGCAGCTTCCTTGGCTAGAGGATGCTGTGTTGAATTGGGTCTGCTAGGTCGTGAGTTCAGATCCCAGCACTGCAAACAATTGGATTGTGGAATAATAAGCCAAGAGTGACACCTGTTTTCCTTTTCTCTGAGAGTCCTGGTTGTCAGACATGATGGAGAACACATCTACAAATTGAGATACTATGTGATGGGATGTCATCAGCATAATAAATGGAATGTATATCTTCACAGTCAATAAACTGTAAATAGTTGAATAAAACAAAAATACAATCAATAACCACAACAAACAGGATATGGACTGAACATCTATAGGTAAATACAAATTCTATCTTTACAATGAATATAAATAGTATGTTTTCCAGGGCTGGGGCTTGAATTCAGGCCTAGGGACTAGGTCCGACTTTCTTGTCTTCAAGCATGGTGAGCTTCCACAGTGCTACAGAGTTATTCAGACCCTGAGTTCAAATCCAAAGCCTAGTAGAAAAAAACAGCGTGAATTTCAAGCCAGGGAGCTATTTTTTTTATTTATTTATTTTGCAAAACAAGGTCTTAAACTCAGCTTCCATCATCCTACGCTGGGGTGCAGCCACTGGAGCCACAGCAGATACTAGGATCCTAGATCTCCAAACCTTGCAAGTGGGAAAAATATGCACAGAGTAAAAGTGACAGAGGCAGGCGCCAGTGGCTTACAACTGTAATCCAAGCTACACAAGAGGCTGAGATCTGAGGATCGCAGTACAAAGCCAGCCCTGGCGGGAAAGTCCGTGAGAATCTTATCTCCAGTAAACCACTAGAAACCCGGAAGTAGCACTGTGACTCAAGAGGTAGAGTGCTCGCCTTGAGCTAAAGAGCACAGGGACAATACCCATGCCCAGAGTTCAAACCCTATGACCGACCAAAAAAATGTTGCATGATTGCATTTTTACATTTTCTTCCTTTGCACCATGACCATCTGGGTTTGAATGACAGGGATCCAAAGGGTACTTCATCTTGCATTGCTGAAGGCTGGCGGGCTATTGGGGAAGCCATAGTCCCGCAAAGGAACATAGGTCTAGAGTTCGAATCCCAGTCATGCCACTTCCAGATAGTGGAAGATCCTAAGAGACTCATTCCCATCCATAGGAATAACGATGGAATGTTATGAATGTACAGTTGAATGAGCTAATCGTGAATGCTACTCATATAAAATTAGACATCATAATTTCAGTAGACTGATTTTATTTAATATGAAGCATTAAAAGAATACTATTTCTTACAGGGATACAATAATTTCAGGACCTTGATTTACTTAATAGTTTATTAAGGATTAAAACAATAACATTAATTACACGGAGGCATAATAAATACCCAAGAATTGGTAGAAATGTAGTCTATATAACTGAATAATGTATCAACATCTCCGGCACTCTGTAAAGATATATATTTATTAGCATAATACCATCTACATGTCAATCTGTTCTTGTTTTGTCAACCCTAGGGGCTCCATCTCAGATGCTGGGAATTGCCTGTAAGCTCAATTTGTCCCGGATGGCATGCTGACACTCACCCATTCATAAATTTGGCCTTGTAGGCTTTGAGTTCAGACACCAGCACTCCCAAACAATGAATCATGGAGTAAGAAGCTGATGGTGACATTTTTTCTATTACTGTGAAAGTCCTGGGTGTCAGGTATGAAGTGGAATACATATGCAGACCTATATCCTATGTAATCAATGTAATCAATGTTCTATGTGCCATAATACTCAATAAAATAAATGGCCAATACATGAATAAAACAAAAAATGAAATGAATAACTACACTGAATGCAATAAAGAGTCAACATATGTATGTAAATATAAATAATGTATATAAAATATACATGAAAAAGATGTTTTCTAGTGCTGGGGATCGATTTCAGGCCTAAGGAACAGACTTGAATTTCTTGACTTCTCGGAGGTTAGCTTCTCCTTCCCACACAGCGCAACAGAGTTACCCAGACCATGAGTTCCAATCCTAGTCCTGGCAGAAAAAATGGCACCTTCATTCTATGTGACACCCAATTCTTAGATATTTCATTATGCCTCCATTTAATGAATGTGATTGTTTAAATGCTTCATGGAGTGTTACTTAAAATCGATCAGAGTCCTAGGATATAATTGTGTATAATTTTATCCTAGAATCGTTCAAGAACTACCCATTCATTCATGACATATATCACATTCCATTGGTATTCATATGGATAGGAATGAGTTTCTTAGGATCTCCTGCCATTTGGAGGTGGCAGGAACAGGATTCAAACTGTGGGCTCCAGCTTCCACCATTCAATCCACAGGATAGGGAACTCACAGGTCTGTCCAAGAACATCAGCAAGACCAATGATTAGGCAGGCACCAATGGCTCTCAGCAGTCCTCCTTAATACTTACAAGTTTGTGATAGGAGGATGATGGTCAAAGTCACCCTAGCCAGGAAAGTTCTTGAGATCCCTGTCCAACTTCAGTGCCAACAAAGCCAGAAGTAGAGCCGTGTGGCTCCAGAGGTTGAGGGCTAGCCTTGAGCAAAAGCAGCTCACAGACTGTGCCCAAATCCTGAGTTTAAGGTCCAGGACTGGCAACAAACAGACATACAGAACAATCTGTGCAGCCATCCAGCTAAAGCAGGTCACCTTCTTGTCCCCATCTGGATTAGACAGAGTTTCCTGGGAAAGCAGCTGCTCTCATCTTGACTCTGCCCATTCTGCCTGCATCACAGTATTCTGGTCACACCCCCATTCTTTTTTTTATTTTTATCTTATTTTATTTTTTTTGTGAACACACTGTACAGAGGGGTTACAATTACATGGGCAGGATAATGCGTACATTACTTATCAAGCATTGCAGCCTCCTCCTTTGTTGACCCTTCACATCCCTTCCCAGCCTTCCCCCCACCCCCTCCACCCAATCATCCCCGCCTTCCCCCCACCAACGTTGTAAAGCTCGTTTTCGAAATGACAACTTGTACTTCTCATTGTTGCAACAAGTCCACCTGTATCCTTAAACGAATAGCTTTTCCCCATCTCCTCTACAAGTTATACTGACATCAAATATAGTGAAAGCAGGGGTTATACTGTGGGGGAGGGACATACAAAGCAACAAAGAGATACTCTTATAAATGCGTTAGAAACAAATGCATGAAAGAAAAAAAATAAAATACATATCTAAGGGTTCATTTTCCTAGCATCACTTTATCTGACCTTTTCCGCTTGACTCATACATATACTAGATATTGCAAATATAAGGGAAACCATGGGACCTATGTTTCTTTGGGCCTGGCTTACTTCACTTAATATAATTTTTTCCAAGTCTTTCCATTTCCGAACAAATGGGGCAATGTCATTCTTTCTGATGGAGGCATAGAATTCCATTGTGTATATATACCACATTTTCTTGATCCATTCATCTACTGAGGGGCATCTGGGTTGGTTCCATATCTTAGCTATGGTAAATAATGCTGCAATAAACATAGTTGTGTTGGTAGCTTTAGTGTGGTCTTGTTTGTAAACATTTGACACCCCCATTCTTTCATGGTTCTTTCTGACCAATGGGATACAAGAATGGCAGCCACACCCACATTCCATGCTGCCCGGGAGCACCAGGATTCCCTCTGTTGGTTGACACCATTACTAGCAGTTGAGGAAGGTAGAGGTGGCTAAGTGGTGAGCAAGAGACTCCAGGCGACTTTGGAGTAGAGTACGAAATTGACATCCTAATCAGTGAGTGGGAGAATAGAGGATTTCCCAGAGCCTGGGAACGTGGCCAGCCCATCTTTCCCATCCCAGCGCTCAGATGTCTGAAACAGTAAGACTCCATGAGAAATCTGTGGGCATGAAACTGCTGCCAGAACACCGGTAGAAGAATCCTCCTGACAGACCTGCCACATTCAAGAAAACAAAGAACATGAAAAAAGGAAGGATCCGCAAGACAAACACCACCAGGGAGAGTGATTCAATGGAGGGCCCGGCCAAACGTGATGCCCACCACGGGCCTCCCGTGCCTTTGGACACAGTCACAACCACGAGGTTCCAGAGTGTCAATGGTCCTGATACCACCAAGGATCTGCAGAGGTGCTACCGACACGTGGTGCCCACCCTGAACCCCAACAAAAGAAGAAACCAGGCACTCTATGTCAAGGTCCAACCACTGAAACAGGAAAAGACTGACCTTCAGGATCAACGGGAGAAAGAGAGGGAGAAGATAGCCCAGGTGCATATAGCACCTAAAATGGAGCTAGAGATCCACAAGGCACCCATACAGAAGTTGGTTTCAGCAGAAAGCAATTTACAATGTGCTCTTGCCTGCATGCAGCAGGCGGCCGATGACACAGAAAGGGAGCATGAAGCTCTCACCAGCTGCCTGCAGGCCGCAGAGCAGTGCGTGGCAGAGCTGGAGATGTCGGCTTCTGTGGTCACTGATCACAGAATGAGACTGAAATGTTCTTTGAACAGCTGCATGATGTGACCCTTCTGCTCAAGTAAAAGCCCAGAAGTTTTGATGACCTGGAGCAAGTGAACTCAAAGTTACAGGAGAAGCTGGAAGTGCTCTGGACAACAGGAAGAAAGGAATCTGCAAGGTCCAACAAGCACTGGTGGGGCATGAGTGACTGAAGAGACTACTGGACAACGTGAGCTGACTGGTGAGCACAGCCAATCTCGAGAAAGACACCTTCACAGAAGACCTGAGCATTGAGAGGTCCACGTGGAAGGAGGAGGCCCAGCAGCTGACCCAGTGGGTGAACCAACTGAACGAGGAGAGGGAGCAAGGGGCGAGACAGGTGTTTGGCCTAGAGAACAGGCTGGAGGAACCATGGCCCAGCTCAGGCCGAGTGGCAGTAGCAGGCCCAGGCCTACTGCACGCAGATGGAGTTGAAAAACCTGGAGGAATAACTTCACATCCAGGACCAGGAAAACCAGAGTCTCCATCTCCAGAATGTGGAGCAGCAGGAGCAATTTTGGAGACTGGAGGAGAAGGCCAAGGATTGGGAGGAGATCCCTGAGACACCATGATGCGCATATGTGTGTGATGGACAGCTGGAGGAACAGCTGGTCCTGCTGTGGAACGCTCTCCAGAGGGTAAGCAGTGAGAAGGAGCTAGCCAGCATCCTGGACACAGAGCAGCAGGTGAAGAAACACTAGCGGGAACAGCTGGTCCACACAGAGGAGAAGATAGTGGAATGGAAAGAAGTGGCTGAGAAAGAAAGAAAGCCAAGAATCTCAGGACCAGCAGGTGCAGTCCCTGGCCCAGCTGCAGGAGCTCAGAGCCACCTGTGAGTGCCACATCACCTCCAATTAGCGGCTGAGCACCGAGAAGGAGGCCCTGCAGCAGCACCTAGAAAGGCAGACCTAACTCTTGGAGCAGCTGAAGCAAGTGCATGGCCTCACCAACTGGGGAGACCAGGTGGTGTCCCCCAAGTGGCAGGACACTCTCAAGTGCCTGAAAGCAATCAGACCACAGGAGGAGCGGCTGCAGGTCCAGCTGAGTTTCCTGGCTTTCCCTGGGGAAGGTGAAGTTGAAAACCCTGGAGAAGCACAAGGTGAGGAGTCGACTCCCCCCCACATGACCATTGCAGAGGATGGAGACATTCCCCAAACCAAGAGGGATGTGGATTTGTGAGCACTCTTAGTGGCTGAAATCCACAGGGGGAAACTCCTGCAGCAGGAGTGGCAGGCCCGCTGCGGGCACCTGGTTCACCTGGCAGCTCAGTGCCAGAGAAAGCTCGAGCCACAGGCCCTCCATCCCATGAGCTGGCACCACAGCCTGTGTGGGGATGGGAAGCTGGACACGTGGGTGTCCGAGAAGAAAATCTACTTTGTCCACGACCTGCCTGATAAGATGGACTTCCATAGTCCAGCGGGTGATCTTCAACATAGATGCAGCCAGCTGTTGGCACACATCACACTGTTGAGGAGTCCCTCATGGCATGTAAAGAGCAGATGTTCATTCTGGCTGAGCTGTGACAGAAGAAATGTGAGCGTGTGTACCAGCTGTCCTAGGAGAAGATGGAGAAGAGGAGAGAGCTGCGGGAGCCACTGTCACTCCTCACAGGGGAAGATATGGACAACGGGCTCCAGATGCCAGCACAGGCTGAGCCTTCTGTCACTGCCACAGCTTTGAATGCCTCCAGGCTCCAGGGCGGGCGAAATGAGGGAGGAGCAGAAAGGTTTTGAAGAATAGCCACTTCAGTGTGGAAACTGCCAGAGGAGAGATCGAGGTTCCCAACCCCATAGAGGACTCCTCCACAAAGCACATCCTGCCGCTGCTGCCCCACATCCAGAGCCACCCACAGCTCACTGGCTCAGGTGAGGAGCGCTCCATCCCTTTCTTCTGTAGACTGATGCAGATGATGACTATGTGACATAATGACTCTCCAAAGCCTCAGCAGCAACCATAAGTAGGTGGTCAGTGGCCTTTCTCTCAGGCCTCCATCTTCTGGTTCTTGGGAAGGGTTAACTGTGGGTTGGGTAGGGCAAAGTCTGCTGGGAGGTGGTCCATATTCAAGGGACATCTAATGGCCTATTGGTGGCCAGGGAAGAGGCCCATGTTATGCTTATCACAAAGAATAAATTGTTTTCAAAGGGAAAATAAGCCTCCAATAAAGATTTTTCTTCCAGTCCTGGGGCTTGAACTCAGGTCCTGGTCACTATCCCTGAGCTCTTTCTCTCATGGCTAGCACTCTACCACTTGAGACACAGGGCCACTTCTTGTTTTCTGATGGTTCATCAATGATAAGAGTCTCACACACTTTCCTGCCCAGGCTGGCTTTGAACCATGATCCTCCAGCACTCAGCTTCCAGAGTAGCTAGGATGAGCGGCATGAGCCACCAGTGCCCAGCATTTGATACCTTCGGAAGGCATCTTGGCAAGTCTGTAAAAGGAGCCCCAAAGGGCCTGAATAGACCTTGACCCAATCAAGGAGCTGGGATGGGGGAAGGCTGACTTTCTAGCCATTCTGTTCCCCAAAATTAAAGATGCCAGGTGGTGTTGGATGCATCAAACACCTAGGCCAAGAGCCACCAGACTCAGTGGGGAAAAGGTAGAGAATACCCAAAGATTTCAGTGTAGAAATCTTTGATTTTGCATGCATGTGGTGTGTGTGTGTGTGTGTGTGTGTGTGTGTGTGTGTGTGTGTATGTGTGTGAACTCAGGCCTAGGCTCTATCCCTGAATTTTCTTGCTCAAGGCTAGTGCTCAACGCTATTGCTCTACCACTTGAGCCACAGCCCCACTTGCTTTTCCATGGTTAATTGTAGGTAAGTCTCAAGTACTTTCCTGTCCAGGGTGGCTTCAAAGCATGATGCAGGCCCCAGGGAAACAAGAGTAAACACAACTTGCAGGTACAATCCCTATGGTGGACAACTCCTGCCTCCTGGTGGCCAGACGTGGAACATGCATCCCTGTGCCATCGTGGGGGACTATCGTCCTCTAGAGTTCAATTTGGGGAAGTGACCTGGGCCAACCTGACTTTCGCTCACCCTGAGTGCTGATTCCAGAGCAGATTTGTTCCACCCTAGGCCAAGAGAGCTCCAGGAGGCCCTGCTCCCAGGGGCACAAGGAAGTGAGCAGTCAGCTCCAGGCCCAGCTAAGAGCCTTTGCCCATGGACATTCCAACTTGGCCTTCCTGATCACCATAAGGCCTGTCAAAGAACAACCCCCCCCCCAAAAAAAACTAAATTGGAGCTGTGAATCAAAGTGGTAGAGCTCTAGCATTGAACCAAAGAGCTCAGGGACAGGAACCCCAAGGTTTGAGTTCAAGACCCCCAGCTGACCTTCCCCCATAAAACACATATTAGCTAAATGTGAACTAGTAGGATTTGTGAAGTGTTTCTGAAGAATGATGATACTGAAGAAAGCACCCTAATTCTAATGACAGCTGAACATGTGACATACAGGTGTGTCCTGAGTCCTTCACAAGGTGCTGTTTTCTGAGTCCTTCCCACATAGGGTGTTTTTTCTGAGTCTTCAAAAACCATGCTGTCTGCTGAGTCATCCCAAAGGGTGCTATGTTCTGAGTCCTTGAGAAGAGTGGGCTGTGCTGAGTTTTTCAAAGGGTGCTGTGTGCTGAGTCCATTAAACAGTGTACTTTATGCTGAGTCATTCAAAAGTGCGTTGTGCTAATTCATCCCAAATGATGCTATGTGCTGACCCCTTGAGAAGGGATGGACAGGTGAGTTTTTCAATGGGTGCTGTGGGCCCAGTCCTTTACACAGGGTACTTTTGCTGAGTGCTTCCAAGAGGGCTGTGTGCTGAGTTACCCCAATGGGTGCAATGTGCTGCATCCTTGAGAAGAGAGGGATGAGGTGAGTGCTATGTGCCGAGTCCTGTAGACAGTGTGCTCTGTACTGTCTTTCAAATGGTGCTGTGCTGAGTTCTTTCACAAGGTGTTATGTGCTGAGTCCTTCAAAACTGTGTTATGTGCGGAGTTTTTCAAAGGGTGCTTTGCACTGAGTGTATACTCAGGGTGATACATACTCAACCCTTCAAAGGGTGGTGTGTATGGAGTCTTAACATAGGGTGCTATGTGCTGAGTCCTGAGAAAGAGTGCTACGTGCTGAGTTTTTCAAAGTGTGCCATGCACTGAGTACTATACACTGCGTGCTATGGACTCCCTCCTTCAAAGGGTGCTGTGTGCTGAGTCATCCCAAAGGCTACTATATGCTAAGTCCTTCAAAGGGCACATTGTGCTGAGTCAGGGTACTTTGTGCTGTTTTTTGAAGTATGCTGTGTGCTGAGTTATCCCAAAGGGTGCTATGCTCTGAGTCCCTGAGAGGTAGTTTTCCCCAACAATTTCTCTCAGTCTCTCAGTCTCAGTCTCTCTCTCTCTCTCTCTCTCTCTCTCTCACTGGGTCACTGTGCATGTGCTTGATATGTGGAGTGGAGAGGCTTGGAGAAGAGTCTCCTCTAGTGG
>NW_012286020.1:0-2709 GCF_000151885.1 Dipodomys ordii
CTGTATCCTTAACAACTGGTTTTTCCCCATCTCCTCAACAAGTTATACTGACATCAAATAAAGTGAAAGCAGGGGTTATACTGTGGGGGAGGGACAAACAAAGCAACAAAGAGATAATCTTATAAATGCGTTAGAAACACATGTATGAAAGAAAAAACATTAAAATACATATCTAAGGGTTCATTTTCCTGACATCACATTATCTGACCTTTTCCGCTTGACTCATACATATACTAGATATTGCAAATAAGGGAAACCATGGAACCTATGTTTCTTTGGGCCTGGCTTACTTCACTTAATATAATTTTTTCCAAGTTTTTCCATTTCCTAACAAATGGGGCAATGTCATTCTTTCTGATGGAGGCATAGAATTCCATTGTGTATATATACCACATTTTCTTGATCCATTCATCTACTGAGGGGCATCTGGGTTGGTTCCATATCTTAGCTATGGTAAATAATGCTGCAATAAACATAGTTGTGATGGTAGCTTTAGTGTCGTCTTGTTTGTAAGCATTTGGGTAAATGCCCAAAAGTGGGATTGCTGGGTCATAGGGGAGTTCTATGTGAAGTCTTTTGAGGAACCTCCATACTGCTTTCCAAAGTGGTTGGACAAGTTTACATTCCCACCAACAATGAAGTAAGGTTCCTTTCTGTCCACATCCCCTCCAGCATCTGTTGTTATTAGAGTTCTTGATTTTTGCCGTTCTTTCTGGGGTGAGGTGATATCTCAATGTTGTTTTGATTTGCATTTCTTTTATGGCTAGGGATGTTGAACATTTCTTCATGTGTCTATTGGCCATCCTTCTTTCTTCTTCAGAGAAGTTTCTCTTTAAGTCTTTCGCCCACTTATTTATTGGGCAGTTGTTTCTTTGGGGATTTGTTGTTGGGGGTTTAATTTTTTGAGTTCCAAGTATATTTTAGATATGAGACCCTTGTCCGTTGTATGGCTAGTAAAGATCTTCTCCCAATCTATGGGCTTTCTATTGATCTTGCTAGCTATGTCATTTGCCCTGCAGAAGCTCTGCAACTTTATGCAATCCCATTTGTCCAACCTTTCTTTGATTTGTTGTGTTTCCGGGTCTCTATTCAAAAAATTTTGGCCTGTGCCAAGGAGACCTAGGGTTTCTCCTATTCCATCCTGTAATGTTTTCAGAGTGTCTGCTTTGAGTTCAAGGTCTTTGATCCATTTGGAGTTGATTCTGGTGCAGGGTGATATATAAGGATCTAGCTTTAGTTTTCTACATGTAGTTAACCAGTTTTGCCAGCACCATTTACTGAAGAGGCTGTCTTTCTTCCATTCTATTGTTTTAGCTCCCTTATCGAAGATTAGATGGCTATAGGACTGTAGGTTCATTTCTGGACACCCCCATTCTTTCATGGTTCTTTCTGACCAATGGGATACAAGAATGGCAGCCACACCCACATTCCATGCTGCCCGGGAACACCAGGATTCCCTCTGTTGGTTGACACCATTACTAGCAGTTGAGGAAGGTAGAGGTGGCTAAGTGGTGAGCAAGAGAGTCCAGGCGACTTTGGAGTAGAGTACAAAATTGACATCCTAATCAGTGAGTGGGAGAATAGAGGATTTCTCAGAGCCTGGGAACGTGGCCAGCCCATCTTTCCCATCCCAGCGCTCAGATGTCTGAAACAGTAAGACTCCATGAGAAATCTGTGGGCATGAAACTGCTGCCAGAACACCGGTAGAAGAATCCTCCTGACAGACCTGCCACATTCAAGAAAACAAAGAACATGAAAAAGGGAAGGATCCGCAAGACAAACACCACCAGGGAGAGTGATTCAATGGAGGGCCCGGCCAAACGTGATGCCCACCACGGGCCTCCCGTGCCTTTGGACACAGTCACAACCACGAGGTTCCAGAGTGTCAATGGTCCTGATACCACCAAGGATCTGCAGAGGTGCTACCGACACGTGGTGCCCACCCTGAACCCCAACAAAAGAAGAAACCAGGCACTCTATGCCAAGGTCCAACCACTGAAACAGGAAAAGACTGACCTTCAGGATCAACGGGAGAAAGAGAGGGAGAAGATAGCCCAGGTGCATATAGCACCTAAAATGGAGCTAGAGATCCACAAGGCAAGGTTTCAGCAGAAAGCAATTTACGATGTGCACTTGCCTGCATGCAGCAGGCGGCCGATGACACAGAAAGGGAGCATGAAGCTCTCACCAGCTGCCTGCAGGCCGCAGAGCAGTGCGTGGCAGAGCTGGAGATGTCGGCTTCTGTGGTTACTGATCACAGAATGAGACTGAAATGTTCTTTGAACAGCTGCATGATGTGACCCTTCTGCTCAAGTAAAAGGCCAGAAGCTTCGATGACCTGGAGCAAGTGAACTCAAAGTTACAGGAGAAGCTGGAAGTGCTCTGGACAACAGGAAGAAAGGAATCTGCAAGGTCCAACAAGCACTGGTGGGGCATGAGTGACTGAAGAGACTACTGGACAATGTGAGCTGACTGGTGAGCACAGCCAATCTTGAGAAAGACACCTTCACAGAAGACCTGAGCATTGAGATGTCCACGTGGAAGAGGAGGCCCAGCAGCTGACCCAGTGGGTGACCAACTGAACGAGGAGAGGGAGCAAGGGGCGAGGCAGTGTTTGGCCTAAAGAACAGGCTGAGATCATGGCCCAGCTCAGGCCGAGTGGCAGTTGCAGCCAGCCTACTGCACGCAGATGGAGTTGAAAAACCTGGA
>NW_012286021.1:0-2615 GCF_000151885.1 Dipodomys ordii
CCCTGCAGCAGCACCTAGAAAGGCAGACCTAACTCTTGGAGCAGCTGAAGCAAGTGCATGGCCTGACCAACTGGGGAGACCAGGTGGTGTCCCCCAAGTGGCAGGACACTCTCAAGTGCCTGAAAGCAATCAGACCACAGGAGGAGCGGCTGCAGGTCCAGCTGATTTTCCTGGCTTTCCGTGGGGAAAGTGAAGTTGAAAACCCTGGAGAAGCACAAGGTGAGGAGTCGACTCCCCCCCCACATGACCATTGCAGAGGATGGAGACATTCCCCAAACCAAGAGGGATGTGGATTTGTGAGCACTCTTAGTGGCTAAAATCCACAGGGGGAAACTCCTGCAGCAGGAGTGGCAGGCCCGCTGCGGGCACCTGGTTCACCTGGCAGCTCAGTGCCAGAGAAAGCTCGAGCCACAGGCCCTCCATCCCATGAGCTGGCACCACATCCTGTGTGGGGATGGGAAGCTGGACACGTGGGTGTCTGAGAAGAAAATCTACTTTGTCCATGACCTGCCTGATAAGATGGACTTCCATAGTCCAGCGGGTGATCTTCAACATAGATGCAGCCAGCTGTTGGCACACATCACACTGTTGAGGAGTCCCTCATGGCATGTAAAGAGCAGATGTTCATTCTGGCTGAGCTGTGACAAAAGAAATGTGAGTGTGTGTACCAGCTGTCCTCGGAGAAGATGAAGAAGAGGAGAGAGCTGCGGGAGCCACTGTCACTCCTCACAGGGGAAGATATGGACAACGGGCTCCAGATGCCAGCACAGGCTGAGCCTTCTGTCACTGCCACAGCTTTGAATGCCTCCAGGCTCCAGGGTGGGCAAAATGAGGGAGGAGCAGAAAGGTTTTGAAGAATAGCCACTTCAACACAGTGTGGAAACTGCCAGAGGAGAGATCGAGGTTCCCAACCCCATAGAGGACTCCTCCACAAAGCACATCCTGCCGCTGCTGCCCCACATACAGAGCCACCCACAGCTCACTGGCTCAGGTGAGGAGCGCTCCATCCCTTTCTTCTGTAGACTGATGCAGATGATGACTATGTGACATAATGACTCTCCAAAGCCTCAGCAGCTTCCATAAGTAGGTAGCCAGATGGCGTTCTCTCAGGCCTCCATCTGCTGGGTCATGGAAAGGGTAAACTGTGGGTCAGGTAGGGAAAAGGCTGCCGGGAGGTGGCCCATATTCAAGGGACATCCAATGGCCTATTGGTGGCCAGAGAAGAGGCCCATATTATGCTTATCACAAAGAATAAATTGTTTTCAAAGGGAAAATAAGCCTCCAATAAAGATTTTTCTTCCAGTCCTGGGGCTTGAACTCAGGTCCTGGTCACTATCCCTGAGCTCTTTCTCTCATAGCTAGCACTCTACCACTTGAGACACAGGGCCACTTCTTGTTTTCTGATGGTTCATCAATGATAAGAGTCTCACACACTTTCCTGCCCAGGCTGGCTTTGAACCATGATCCTCCAGTGCTCAGCTTCCAGAGTAGCTAGGATGAGCGGCATGAGCCACCAGTGCCCAGCATTTGATACCTTCGGAAGGCATCTTGGCAAGTCTGTAAAAGGAGCCCCAAAGGGCCTGAATAGACCTTGACCCAATCAAGGAGCTGGGATGGGGGAAGGCTGACTTTCTACCCATTCTGTTCCCCAAAATTAAAGATGCCAGGTGGTGTTGGATGCATCAAACACCTAGGCCAAGAGCCACCAGACTCAGTGGGGAAAAGGTAGAGAATACCCAAAGATTTCAGTGTAGAAATCTTTGATTTTGCATGCATGTGGTGTGTGTGTGTGTGTGTGTGTGTGTGTGTGTGTGTGTGTGAACTCAGGCCTAGGCTCTATCCCTGAATTTTCTTGCTCAAGGCTAGTGCTCAACGCTATTGCTCTACCACTTGAGCCACAGCCCCACTTGCTTTTCCATGGTTAATTGTAGGTAAGTCTCAAGTACTTTCCTGTCCAGGGTGGCTTCAAAGCATGATGCAGGCCCCAGGGAAACAAGAGTAAACACAACTTGCAGGTACAATCCCTATGGTGGACAACTCCTGCCTCCTGGTGGCCAGACGTGGAACATGCATCCCTGTGCCATCGTGGGGGGACTATCGTCCTCTAGAGTTCAATTTGGGGAAGTGACCTGGGCCAACCTGACTTTCGCTCACCCTGAGTGCTGATTCCAGAGCAGATTTGTTCCACTCTAGGCCAAGAGAGCTCCAGGAGGCCCTGCTCCCAGGGGCACAAGGAAGTGAGCAGTCAGCTCCAGGCCCAGCTAAGAGCCTTTACCCATGGACATTCCAACTTGGCCTTCCTGATCACCATAAGGCCTGTCAAAGAACAACCCCCCCCAAAAAAAACTAAATTGGAGCTGTGAATCAAAGTGGTAGAGCTCTAGCATTGAACCAAAGAGCTCAGGGACAGGAGCCCCAAGGTTTGAGTTCAAGACCCCCAGCTGACCTTCCCCCATAAAACACATATTAGCTAAATGTGAACTAGTAGGATTTGTGAAGTGTTTCTGAAGAATGATGATACTGAAGAAAGCACCCTAATTCTAATGACAGCTGAACATGTGACATACAGGTGTGTCCTGAGTCCTTCACAAGGTGCTGTTTTCTGAGTCCTTCCC
>NW_012286022.1:0-2031 GCF_000151885.1 Dipodomys ordii
GCCACCAGTGCCCAGCATTTGATACCTTCGGAAGGCATCTTGGCAAGTCTGTAAAAGGAGCCCCAAAGGGCCTGAATAGACCTTGACCCAATCAAGGAGCTGGGATGGGGGAAGGCTGACTTTCTAGCCATTCTGTTCCCCAAAATTAAAGATGCCAGGTGGTGTTGGATGCATCAAACACCTAGGCCAAGAGCCACCAGACTCAGTGGGGAAAAGGTAGAGAATACCCAAAGATTTCAGTGTAGAAATCTTTGATTTTGCATGCATGTGGTGTGTGTGTGTGTGTGTGTGTGTGTGTGTGTGTGTGTGTGTGTGTGTGTGTGAACTCAGGCCTAGGCTCTATCCCTGAATTTTCTTGCTCAAGGCTAGTGCTCAACGCTATTGCTCTACCACTTGAGCCACAGCCCCACTTGCTTTTCCATGGTTAATTGTAGGTAAGTCTCAAGTACTTTCCTGTCCAGGGTGACTTCAAAGCATGATGCAGGCCCCAGGGAAACAAGAGTAAACACAACTTGCAGGTACAATCCCTATGGTGGACAACTCCTGCCTCCTGGTGGCCAGACGTGGAACATGCATCCCTGTGCCATCCTGGGGGACTATCGTCCTCTAGAGTTCAATTTGGGGAAGTGACCTGGGCCAACCTGACTTTCGCTCACCCTGAGTGCTGATTCCAGAGCAGATTTGTTCCACCCTAGGCCAAGAGAGCTCCAGGAGGCCCTGCTCCCAGGGGCACAAGGAAGTGAGCAGTCAGCTCCAGGCCCAGCTAAGAGCCTTTGCCCATGGACATTCCAACTTGGCCTTCCTGATCACCATAAGGCCTGTCAAAGAACAACCCCCCCCAAAAAAAAACTAAATTGGAGCTGTGAATCAAAGTGGTAGAGCTCTAACATTGAACCAAAGAGCTCAGGGACAGGAACCCCAAGGTTTGAGTTCAAGACCCCCAGCTGACCTTCCCCCATAAAACACATATTAGCTAAATGTGAACTAGTAGGATTTGTGAAGTGTTTCTGAAGAATGATGATACTGAAGAAAGCACCCTAATTCTAATGACAGCTGAACATGTGACATACAGGTGTGTCCTGAGTCCTTCACAAGGTGCTGTTTTCTGAGTCCTTCCCACATAGGGTGTTTTTTCTGAGTCTTCAAAAACCATGCTGTGTGCTGAGTCATCCCAAAGGGTGCTATGTTCTGAGTCCTTGAGAAGAGTGGGCTGTGCTGAGTTTTTCAAAGGGTGCTGTGTGCTGAGTCCATTAAACAGTGTACTTTATGCTGAGTCATTCAAAAGTGCGTTGTGCTAATTCATCCCAAATGATGCTATGTGCTGACCCCTTGAGAAGGGATGGACAGGTGAGTTTTTCAATGGGTGCTGTGGGCCCAGTCCTTTACACAGGGTACTTTTGCTGAGTGCTTCCAAGAGGGCTGTGTGCTGAGTTATCCCAATGGGTGCAATGTGCTGCATCCTTGAGAAGATAGGGATGAGGTGAGTGCTATGTGCCGAGTCCTGTAGACAGTGTGCTCTGTACTGTCTTTCAAATGGTGCTGTGCTGAGTTCTTTCACAAGGTGTTATGTGCTGAGTCCTTCAAAACTGTGTTATGTGTGGAGTTTTTCAAAGGGTGCTTTGCACTGAGTGTATACTCAGGGTGATACATACTCAGCCCTTCAAAGGGTGGTGTGTATGGAGTCTTAACATAGGGTGCTATGTGCTGAGTCCTGAGAAAGAGTGCTACGTGCTGAGTTTTTCAAAGTGTGCCATGCACTGAGTCCTATACACTGCGTGCTATGGACTCCCTCCTTCAAAGGGTGCTGTGTGCTGAGTCATCCCAAAGGCTACTATATGCTAAGTCCTTCAAAGGGCACATTGTGCTGAGTCAGGGTACTTTGTGCTGTTTTTTGAAGTATGCTGTGTGCTGAGTTATCCCAAAGGGTGCTATACTCTGAGTCCCTGAGAGGTAGTTTTCCCCAACAATTTCTCTCAGTCTCTCAGTCTCAGTCTCTCTCTCTCTCTCTCTCTCTCTCTCTCTCTCTCTCTC
>NW_012286023.1:0-1827 GCF_000151885.1 Dipodomys ordii
ATTGGGAGAATTGATCTGACAATGGCAATTATAATTATTACATGAATCCAATCCAGAGGATTGAGGGCCTCCAAATTATGCTTAAATAGAGCTGCCAAAGATTGTAAATTTTTTACATCTAAATGAGCTTTACTAACTGCTGTAATTTTGTCCTGTGAAGCCTCCATTACATGAGCAGTAACACATATATTTAAAACTAGCATGACATTTAACAGAGTTGTGTTTTTAAATTTTGAACTTCCTGACCTATATCAAGAACCACTTCCTCCAGATCATTTATTTTCATTTCTAACTTTTTATCTATAATTTGTTGTTCTGCTAGGGCTAATGAAACATTTTTGCTTAAATCAGTAACAAAATGAGCAGTGTTCGCTTCATTTACTAAGGCTGCTGTAGAAATCGCTAAAGAGCTAATTATTGTTATTAAAGCACTTATTCCTAAAATCAAGGCCACAACAAAGCATTTTGGCTGCAACATAATATCCAGAATTTTCAGCATTTGTAAAGCAGAATTTTTAAACCAAGGGTCATTTTATAGATCTACACGTAACATTACATATGAAGGTCTTTTTAAAATAAAAATTACAGAATATGTTTTATCCAGAGAAGAAGTAAGACAATTAGTAAAAATACAATCCTTACAACTAATATAATAAGATTTTCCTTGATTAATAATGATTAAATTGTCTAGTTTTCCAGCTAAAATTCCCATAGGATAACCCACACATGTTCTTACCCCAATTGCAGTACTCTTAGTTTCTTTGGGTTTTTTCAGTAAAATCATGTTTGTTGCTGCAAAAAGTCTGAACAAATCCAGCTGAATGCCCATTTTATTGTGAAAGGGAGAGTGACTCATCAAAATGGAAGCCACCCACCCTGGATTGAGACATCTTTTCAGGGGTTCCCCGTGCATATCAGGAGCATAGTCATTAAACTTTCATGAATTATGTTTTAAGTAGGTGGCATAATCATAATCGGGGTTAGCAATGGAAAAATCAAAAATACTGTCTGGTGCCCCATAGGGTTGTAAAAAAGAGACATGATATTTTTGTAGGCAGTTACCTAAATGTATATTCCTCTTGGGAATGAAAAAGGATTCATTGTAAGTATGAAAGCCTAATGTCATCATTCCAATTTCCCACATCAATCTTTTTTTGAACTTTTTATCAGTGGATTGATCAAGGGCATCAGTCAAAAAAGTTCTATAGTTTATAGGCAAACACCCGGGGAGATTTTCTCCTGATAGCATTATGCAAATTGGAGTGGTATCTGTCATTCCTTCATAATTAATTGTTTGAGAAGTCATATGAGAATTAGAATAGTCCTCCAAACCCCTAGCAGGTCACTATTATTTGTCATTTCTTGTATTATATTCTAATCCCCCTCCCCTATCCCACGGGATGTAGAAGAGGAGGATTAGGAACATATGCCTAGTATTGTTCTTGCCTGCACAGCAATAATGGCAAGCATAGCAAGAAACATATTTTCAACAGTGATAGTCTCCTGCAGAAACCACAATCTCCTCCACAGAACAGGTGAGCTTTTTAATTTGTTCCCAGGTTGGTGGTTGGGCTTCTTTTGTTGTCTTCGCCTGTTGAGGAGAAAGGTGAAGACTTTTGAGCTTTTGCATTGCTTTCTTCATTTGCATCTTCTGTGTTTTTTTTCCTGGGTTTCTCTTATTTTTGTAGGGGCACACGAGTCAGTTGAGATTCCAGATGGGTGACTCGGCATCCTGTGGAAACACATATGTATACCCTCTTCCCGAGGTAATTAATACATCAGGCCCTTTCCAGGTGCCTGTGAGCAAATCTTTCCTTTTAACTTTTG
>NW_012286024.1:0-1903 GCF_000151885.1 Dipodomys ordii
CCCATAGGATAACCCACACATGTTCTTACTCCAATTGCAGTATTCTTAGTTTCTTTGGGTTTTTTCAGTAAAATCATGTTTGTTGCTGCAAAAAGTCTGAACAAATCCAGCTGAATGCCAATTTTATTGTGAAAGGGAGAGTGACTCATCAAAATGGAAGCCACCCACCCTGGAGTGAGACATCTTTCCAGGGGTTCCCCGTGCATATCAGGAGCATAGTCATTAAACTTTCATGAATTATGTTTTAAGTAAGTGGCATAATCATAATCGGGGTTAGCAATGGAAAAATCAAAAATACTGTCTGGTGCCCCATAGGGTTGTAAAAAAGAGACATGATATTTTTGTAGGCAGTTACCTAAATGTATATTCCTCTTGGGAATGAAAAAGGATTCATTGTAAGTATGAAAGCCTAATGTCATCATTCCAATTTCCCACATCAATCTTTTTTTGAACTTTTTATCAGTGGATTGATCAAGGGCATCAGTCAAAAAAGTTCTATAGTTTATAGGCAAACACCCGGGGAGATTTTCTCCTGATAGCATTATGCAAATTGGAGTGGTATCTGTCATTCCTTCATAATTAATTGTTTGAGAAGTCATATGAGAATTAGAATAGTCCTCCAAACCCCTAGCAGGTCACTATTATTTGTCATTTCTTGTATTATATTCTAATCCCCCTCCCCTATCCCACGGGATGTAGAAGAGGAGGATTAGGAACATATGCCTAGTATTGTTCTTGCCTGCACAGCAATAGTGGCAAGCATAGCAAGAAACATATTTTCAACAGTGATAGTCTCCTGCAGAAACCACAATCTCCTCCGCAGAACGGGTGAGCTTTTTAATTTGTTCCCAGGTTGGTGGTTGGGCTTCTTTTGTTGTCTTCGCCTGTTGAGGAGAAAGGTGAAGACTTTTGAGCTTTTGCATTGCTTTCTTCATTTGCATCTTCTGTGTTTTTTTTCCTGGGTTTCTCTTATTTTTGTAGGGGCACACGAGTCAGTTGAGATTCCAGATGGGTGACTTGGCATCCTGTGGAAACACATATGTATACCCTCTTCCCGAGGTAATTAATACATCAGGCCCTTTCCAGGTGCCTGTGAGCAAATCTTTCCTTTTAACTTTTGGCTGAACTTTAAATACAATTTTACTCCAATATTTTTGCATAAGTGTAAGATTTTGTTCATTAGTATTAAGGTGATTAATTACAAATAAAGCATGATGGTTTCTCTAGTTAATAAGTCAGCCATCATATTTCCAAATGAAAGAGGACCTGGTAAATTTGTATGTCTCTTATGTGTTCAATAAATAATTTTTCTTTTCTAAGTTGAATTAATTTTTGAAACTGTTGTAATAAGTCTATAATTTTTGATTGTCCTGATAAAAGAGCTGTCTCTATGGCGGGAAATAAGTTAACCACATGCTTAGAGTTTGTGTAAATGTTATGCTGCTAGGGAAACATGATTAAAGCTAAAATTACAGCAATAATTTCCGCCTGTTGCTCTGAAATGTCAAATGCCCTTTTAATAATAGGGGAGTGGACTGGAATGTATACCACTGAAGTTCCATTTGAGGACCCATCAGTAAAAACTGTTAGAGCTCCTTCTAAAGGTGTTGTTACCACTAATGGAAAATGGTTTTTACCTCTTCCACAAATTTTAATAAAGGATGTTGAGGAACATGAAATTTTATTTGTCCTGTATAATTTAATAATGCTAATCCCCATTCTCATCATTCTGTAATAATATTTTAATTGTTGTTTATTATAAGGTATAATTATATTATTCATTTCTTTCTCAAATAACTCTTGGGACCTACTCCATGCCTTGACAATGAGTTGGCTGCACAAATATACATAAGAAACTATCATTCTTGTCTGACTATGAGGCAAGTGAAGCCATTTCAGGACT
>NW_012286025.1:0-1517 GCF_000151885.1 Dipodomys ordii
TACTTTATTAAGTCTTCTACTGTGATTAATTAATGGAGGCATAATTTTAGACCAAATAAATGGTAGTAATAGAATATATAAAAATAAGATATAGACATCACTTTATATAGTTATGTACTAGAATCTACATAAATGTCTATCTGTCTCTGTAATCATTTATAGCTGCATATACATATGTAAATACACACACACACTGCATCTACACAACTATGTGTTTATATATTGGCCAATCCTAGGGCTTGATCTCAGGTCCTCAAATTTTCCCCACAACTTCACTTGCATCAGACTGGTGTGCTAACCTTGACCCATTCATGAAGTGGACCTTCTAGGCCCTGAGTTCAAATCATAGAACTGCCAAAAACTTAATCCTGGTGGAAGAAGCCAATTGTCCCACTTGTTTTCCTAATTGGTGAAAATTTGGGTCTCAGGAATGATGTCTAATACACAGGCAAATCTATGTCCTATGTAATAGGATGTAAAAAATTTTATATGCATAATCATACTCACTAATATACATAATAAATAAATAAAACACAAAATGAATAACTACACTAACTGCAATATGCAGTAAACATGTGTATGTAAATATAAATCATGTACTTAAAATATATGAGTGCTAACACTTGACTTCAGGCGTTGGGAACAGGCCTGACTTTCTTGTCTTCCAGCACAATGAGCTCCCCCTTCCCCCACAGTGCTGCAGACTTACCCATTGGGTGCTGTGTGCTGAGTCTTTCACGTGTTGCTGTGTGCTGAGACCTTCAAAGAGTGCCATGTGCTGTGTCTATAACAGGGTGCATTCTTTCATCTGGTCCTTGTAAGAGCTCCACAACTGAGATGATTATGCAGACAAGAATATCGAGGCTCAGATAACCTGAAATGGCTCTGTGGCTAAAGTGTTAGAGCACAAGACTTTAGCTAAAGAACTCAGGGACAGCACCCAGGGCCCAGACTTCAACTCCTACAACCAACAACAACAAAAACAAAAAGACTGAAATATACTAACAAACCTGAAGTAAAGGGCTGTGAATGTGCCTTAGGCATAGAGTGCTTTGTATATATGAAATCTTGGGCCTGATTACCCAGTAAGACCTTACCAGAATAAAGCCTGAATTGGCTCTGTGGCTCAAGTGGGAAAGGGCTATATTTTTACAAAAGAAACTAAGTACAATGATCATGTTCTGAGTTGAAGCTCCAGGACTAGTGTATGCACACACACACACACACACACACACACACACACACACACACACCACAGAAAGAGAGAAAGAAAGCAGAAATGAAGCTGTGACACAAAATGGACAAGCAATAGACTTCTGATCTGAGCTCATGGCCAGAACCCAGGCCTTGTGTTCACAATCAAAACCTAGCCACCCAGGGTCCAACTAGGAGAGGTCAAAGATTTCAAAACCTCATGAGCTTCACCAGCCCCATATGACAGGAAGTATTGTGATATCCAACATATGCTTGGATTTCCCAAGCTTCAGGAAACCAAGGAGAGGCATCATAGCCCCATC
>NW_012286026.1:0-1015 GCF_000151885.1 Dipodomys ordii
GCCATGGCTTTTCTTTTCCATGGTTCCAGGCCTGTGTCCTTCTATGATGCATACTTAAGCTCTCAGCAACCTTTATTTAAATTTATTTATGAGGCCAAGGTAGAAATAGTCACAAATCAGGCAGAAGAGAAGATCAGGGTTCGTAGAAATAATGAGTATTCAGAAAATTAAACTTGGGGACATAAGTTGGTAGCATACTTACATAAAAACTACCATTAAGAAAAAGATGAGGAGGCTGGGAATGTGGATTAGTGAGAGAGTGTTTGCCTAGCATGCAAGAAGCCCTGGGTTCGATTCTTCAGTAGCACATACACAGAAAAAGCCAGAATTGGTGCTATGGCTCAAGTAGTAGAGTGCTAGAGACAGTGCCCAGACCTTGAGTTCAACCCATGAACTGACAAAGAGATAGCTAGCTCACTAGGTATGTAGGTATGTAGGTAGGTAGGTAGATAGATAGATAGATAGATAGATAGATAGATAGATAGATAGATAGATAGATAGATAGATAGATAGATAGATAGATAGATAGATAGAGATAGATAGATAGATAGATAGATAGATAGATAGATAGATAGATAGATAGATAGATAGATAGATAGATAGATAGATAGAAAGAAAGATGATAGGTGAATCTGGTCTTAGATTTCAGGAGGAAAGAAGGGAACAATTCCCAGTCATGAGGCCTTCTGCAGTGCTGTAGGCCACCAGCATTGCCATCACACACACCACAGTGCAGGAAGACTGCCTCTATCCCACTTCTCAAGCAGCAGAAGAGCCCAAAGAGCAGAGCCTAGTTCTAACTCAGGTGCTTGTAGATAATAGAGAAAGGGCCCTGCCTCTCCTTGGACTGGGGATTTGCATTAATGATGTGGAGAATGAAGGAAGGAGAATGGACTGGCAGAGGTAGACAAAGGGCCTTCAAATCTGACAGAGAGTCAAAAACCTACTCCCTAAAACCAGAGAGTAGGGTTTTTCTACTCTGTTCCTCCCCTCTCCCCCACTAAACTGGCTCTCT
>NW_012286027.1:0-2481 GCF_000151885.1 Dipodomys ordii
TGCTTGAAAATTGAATGTGACCTAGTAAGGCTGAAGGCTGGTGGGCTGTCAGTGAAGGCTGAGCCTAACCCACACACTAGGCCCTGAGTTGGATCTTGGGACTAGCACCAACACACTGCTGAAGAGCCTATGTTCCTATGTATAGGAACAGTAATAGAATGTTTGCAATGTACTAATTGAATTACTAATTAGCTAGTCATTCTAGTATAAGATTGTATGCAATAAATTCAAGTCACTGATTAGTTTAGTACTTTATTAAGTCTTCTACTGTGATTAATTAATGGAGGCATAATTTTAGACCAAATAAATGGTAGTAATAGAATATATAAAAATAAGATATAGACATCACTTTATATAGTTATGTACTAGAATCTACATAAATGTCTATCTGTCTCTGTAATCATTTATAGCTGCATATACATATGTAAATACACACACACACTGCATCTACACAACTATGTGTTTATATATTGGCCAATCCTAGGGCTTGATCTCAGGTCCTCAAATTTTCCCCACAACTTCACTTGCATCAGACTGGTGTGCTAACCTTGACCCATTCATGAAGTGGACCTTCTAGGCCCTGAGTTCAAATCATAGAACTGCCAAAAACTTAATCCTGGTGGAAGAAGCCAATTGTCCCACTTGTTTTCCTAATTGGTGAAAATTTGGGTCTCAGGAATGATGTCTAATACACAGGCAAATCTATGTCCTATGTAATAGGATGTAAAAAATTTTATATGCATAATCATACTCACTAATATACATAATAAATAAATAAAACACAAAATGAATAACTACACTAACTGCAATATGCAGTAAACATGTGTATGTAAATATAAATCATGTACTTAAAATATATGAGTGCTAACACTTGACTTCAGGCCTTGGGAACAGGCCTGACTTTCTTGTCTTCCAGCACGATGAGCTCCCCCTTCCCCCACAGTGCTGCAGACTTACCCATTGGGTGCTGTGTGCTGAGTCTTTCACGTGTTGCTGTGTGCTGAGACCTTCAAAGAGTGCCATGTGCTGTGTCTATAACAGGGTGCATTGTTTCATCTGGTCCTTGTAAGAGCTCCACAACTGAGATGATTATGCAGACAAGAATATCGAGGCTCAGATAACCTGAAATGACTCTGTGGCTAAAGTGTTAGAGCACAAGACTTTAGCTAAAGAACTCAGGGACAGCACCCAGGGCCCAGACTTCAACTCCTACAACCAACAACAACAAAAACAAAAAGACTGAAATATACTAACAAACCTGAAGTAAAGGGCTGTGAATGTGCCTTAGGCATAGAGTGCTTTGTATATATGAAATCTTGGGCCTGATTACCCAGTAAGACCTTACCAGAATAAAGCCTGAATTGGCTCTGTGGCTCAAGTGGGAAAGGGCTATATTTTTACAAAAGAAACTAAGTACAATGATCATGTTCTGAGTTGAAGCTCCAGGACTAGTGTATGCACACACACACACACACACACACACACACACACACACACACACCACAGAAAGAGAGAAAGAAAGCAGAAATGAAGCTGTGACACAAAATGGACAAGCAATAGACTTCTGATCTGAGCTCATGGCCAGAACCCAGGCCTTGTGTTCACAATCAAAACCTAGCCACCCAGGGTCCAACTAGGAGAGGTCAAAGATTTCAAAACCTCATGAGCTTCACCAGCCCCATATGACAGGAAGTATTGTGATATCCAACATATGCTTGGATTTCCCAAGCTTCAGGAAACCAAGGAGAGGCATCATAGCCCCATCATCATCTGCAATGAGACATTTCATTAGGTTCAGTGCCATAATTGTGTTCCAGAAGAACTCCTGAATTACATTTAGCACTGTATCGAACATGGGAACATAGTCTAAAAAGGCAGAGTAAGTGCAGGAAACTTGGCTTGTCACGGGAGGTGGCACAAATGAAGGCTTCCTGTCAAAACAGAGCACTGGGGAGAGATAGATTGGGGTACAAAGAGGCCTTTTTCTCCTGGCCTTCAGAGCCTGCCCACACTCATCCTCACTAATAGGCCTGGATGGAGTTGTTCATTACACAGCTGTACAGGAGTTAGGCCTTTGTTCTGCCTGTCCAGACAATGAGAGAGACTTCTTCCAGCAGGCCTGGGGTACAGAGAATCCCTCAGGCTACACTAGGCCCACTCATGGAATCCCCAGAATACGCACTGTCATGAAAGCTGTCTCTGTGCTATGAAATCATTGTATTGAGAACAAATTTCCTAGCTTGGTGCCATTCATAACAGCTACTCTGGTGTTTCACCAAAAGGAATGCATCCATACATACACAAAGACATGGAGGTACAGGCTCTTTTGGGGGGGCAGGCCCTGGAGTTGAACTATGAGCCTAGGGGTTGTCCTTGAGCTTCTTTTGTTCAAGGGTAGTACATTAGCCTTGAATCACAGTCCCACTTCTGGGTTTTTCTGTTATCTTTTAGAAAAAGCATTTCAAGGACTCTCCTAACTGG
>NW_012286028.1:0-18239 GCF_000151885.1 Dipodomys ordii
GAGATAGTGAACACTTCTCTTATTACATAAGCCAAAAAATTTTGGGATCAGAAAAGAATTGAGGAAATGGAAAAGGTAAGAAAACTGTTCTTAGACTGCTGGAGGAATATCAATACCAAATTTCAAACTCTACTATTAAGCCATAGTAATCAAAACAGCTTGGTATTGGCACAAGAACAGACCTCAGGACCAATGGAATAAAATCGAAAACCCAGAAATGAACCTACAGACCTATAGCCATCTAATTTTCGATAAGGGAACTAAAAATATAGAATGGAAGAAAGACAGCTTCTTCAGTAAATGGTGCTGGCAAAATTGGTTAACTACTTGTAGAAAACTAAAACTAGATCCTTAGATATCACCCTGCACCAGAATCAACTCCAAATGGATCAAAGACCTCGGAGTCAAAGCAGACACTCTGAAAACATTACAGGATGGAATAGGAGAAACCCTAGGTCTCCTTGGTGCAGGCCAAAATTTTATTAATAGAGACCTGGAAACACGACAAATCAAAGAAAGGTTGGACAAATGGGCTTGCATGAAGTTGCAGAGTTTCTGCATGGCAAAGTACATAGCTAGCAAGATCAATAGAAAGCCTATGGATTGGGAGAAGATCTTCACTAGCCATACAACAGACAAGGGTCTCATACCTAAAATATACTTGGAACTCAAAAAATTAAATCCCCCAACAACAAATCCTCAAAGACACCACTGCCCAATAAATAAGTGGGCAAAAGACTTAAAGAGAAACTTCTCTGAAGCAGAAAGAAGGATGGCCAATAGACACATGAAGAAATGCACAACCTCCCTAGCCATAAAAGAAATGCAAATCAAAACAACATTGAGATACCAATGGCAAAAATCAAGAACTCTAATAACAACAGATGCTGCAGGGGATGTGGACAGAAGGGAACCTTACTGCATTGTTGGTGGGAGTGTAAACTTGTTCAACCACTTTGGAAAGCAGTATGGAGGTTCCTCAAAAGACTTCACATAGAACTCCCCTATGACCCAGCAATCCCACTTTTGGGCATTTACCCAAATGTTTACAAACAAGACCACACTAAAGCTACCAGCACAACTATGTTTATTGCAGCATTATTTACCATAGCTAAGATATGGAACCAACCCAGATGCCCCTCAGTAGATGAATGGATCAAGAAAATGTGGTATATATACACACTGGAATTCTATGCCTCCATCAGAAAGAATGTCATTGCTCCATTTGTTAGGAAATGGAAAGACTTGGAAAAAACTATATTAAGTGAAGTAAGCCAAGCCCAAAGAAACATAGGTCCCATGGTTTCCCTTATTTGCAATATCTAGTATATGTATGAATCAAGCAGAAAAGGTCAGATAATGTGATGTTAGGAAAATGAACCATTAGATATGTATTTAAATGTTTTTTTTTCTTTCATGCATTTGTTTCTAACGCATTTATTGTTGCTTTGTATGTCCCTCCTCCACAGTATAACCCCTGCTTTCACTCTATTTGATGTCGTTATAATTTGTGGAGGGGAAGGGGAAAAACTATTCGTTTAAATAAGGATACAGGTGGACCCGTTGCAACAATGAGAAGTACAAGTTGTCATGTCAAAAACGAACTTTACAACTTTGGTGGGGGGAAGATTCGGTGCGGGGGACAGGGAGACGCTGGGAAGGGATGTGAAGGGTAAACAAAGGAGGAGGCTGCAATGCTTGATAAGAAATGTACTCATTATCTTGCCCATGTAATTGTAACCCCTCTGTATATTATGTTCACAATAAAAATAAAAGAAAACTGTTCTTAGAAGCCCTAGCTAAGCTTATTGGCTTCAACAGTGGAAAGAGACCAAAACTTTTTGATATAGATTCTCTCAATATTTTAGCTACGTAAAATGATTTTACTGTGCCTATTTGGCTCACTATGATGTAGAACAGATTGAATTAAGACAAGAAAATAAATTCCACATCCGAATGAGGCAACTTAAAATAATTTTAAATGAGAAACCATGAAGATGGAGCAATGGGGGAGGCCTTATAGTCCTCCAGCTTCACTAAACTTGAAGCCAAGAAGCTGTGATTAATTGGAAATCAGGAAAGAGCTAAGAGGAGGACATAGAAGTAGGACATAGAAGCATTGTCCTTTGTAACAGACACTGTCATCCAAGGTATGGATGAAACCCATGTATGTAAATAGATCTCATATATGAATATTATGCTGAGGCTTTAATTCAGACCCTGGGAACTGGTCTGAATTTCTTGTCTTTAAGGCCAGTGAGCTTCCCCTTCACCCACAATGCTACAGAGTTACCCAGACCCTGAGTTCAAATTCCAGGCCTAGCAGAACCATGATGCAAATTCCAAGCCAGGGCCTTATTATTTATTTATTTACTTACTTACTTACTTACTCATTTGCCAAGCCAGTGGCTTGAACTTAGGTCTTGGAACCTCTGCTACAGCCAACCCTGGTTTCCTAGGACCTGAGTTCAAATCTCGGGGCTGGCAAAAATAATAAGGAAAAAGATAAAACTGAGAAGTTCAAGAAGGTGGTTTTACTTTTGTTTTCCTTTGTATTGTGACCATCCTGGGTCTAAATGACAAGACCCAGAAAGTTCACATGACCTTGCATTGCTGATGTTTGGTGGGCTATTAGGGAAGCCATAGCCGAAACCGGCAACTTATGCCTGGAGGTCGAATCCTGGGACTGCCACTAATGAATGGCAGGATGGTGTAATAAATGCATTCCGATGTTACATCTGTACAAATGGAATGTTATAAAAGTAACAATTAAATTAGTAGTTAGTGTATGATTTTCATATTGTAAAATTATACACAATTATACTTGGTTGCTTATTTTCAATTAATACTTTATTATTTATTCAGTCATGATACTTAAAAAAGTAAGGAATAATTTAGTTGCTAATAATTGGTATATGCAATTTCACAATATACAGACATCTCTCTCGTTTTATACATATACATTTATTTATCTATCTATCTACCAATTTACACATGTATCTGTTTATACACTTGTCACTCCTGGAGCTCAGTGGTAGAGTGTTCCCCTAGTATGTACAAAGCCCTGGGTTTGATTCCTGACTACCACATGCACAGAAAAATCTGGAAGTTGAGCAGTTCCTCATACAATCAAGGACTAGCTTTGAGCATAAAGGCTTATGTCTAGACTCTTACTCAAGATCCAAGACTGGCACCAAGAATAAATAATGTTCTGAACACAACCACATAAGGATAAGACTGAAAATACCTCATCACAGAGCAAGCTGGGAGTTTCATGCTGACAGCTGCCATCTAACCTGACTTAGCCAGAGGTAAACCGCTTCAACCCAGCTCCATGGAACCAGATGCTGATGGCTCACTCACCCCTGTCATCCAAGATACTCAGGGGCTGAGATCTGACACTGGTGGGTTTAAAACCCAGCCCTGGCAGGAAGTCTGAGAAACTCTGAGCTGTGGCTCAAAGTGGTAGAGCTCTAGCCTTGAGCTAATGATCTTAGGATAGTAGCCCCAACCTTTCAGTGCAATCCCCGTGGCTAACTCTCCTCCCCACCAAAAAAAAACCAATCCCTCTAAACAATTAGATGTGAACTTTGTGCAGTTTGTGACATGTTTCTGAAAGAATGGTGATACTGATGAAAAAATCCTAATTCTAATGATAGCTTGTGGGATACAGCTATGTGATATGTCCTTCATGAAGTGCTGTGTGCTGAGTCCTTCACAAGGTGCATTCTTTCAGATGGTCCTTGTAAGAGCTCCACAACTAAGATGATTGTGCAGATGAGAAAGTTGAGACTCAGATATGTCCCCATGTTAAGGCTAAAATTATGTATGTACTGAACTCTAATGAGTTATCTCCTGCAGACAATTGTTTTGGTTTATTTTTCTCTGTCATAAATGTTGAACTCTGGGCCTAGGCACAGACCCTTCCCTGTTAGGCTCATGGCTAGTGCCCTATCAGGTGTATCCAAGGACCCTAGGCATCTGTAGCTCAGGTCTGTCATCCTGCCTACTCAGGAAGCTGAGATCTGACAATCTTGGTTCGAAACTATCCCAGACACAAAAGGTCCCATGAGACTCTTATATCCTACTTACCACTTAGCAACTTGAAGTGGAAGCAGGGCGCCACTGACTCATGTCTGTCATCCTAGCTACTCAGGATCCTGAGAGCTGAGGATCATGGTCCAAAGCTAGCCTAGGCAGGACATTCCTTGAGATGGTTACCTCCAGTGAACCACCAGAAAGCCTGAAGAGGTGCTGTAGCTCAAGTGGAGAGCTTGAGCTGAAGAGCTTAGAGACTGCACCCAGGCTCAGACTTCAACTCCTCCAACTTATAAGAAAAGAAAATAAGAAACCTGAAGTAGAATTCAGGGAATGGGTCTTAGGGGAAGAGTGCTTTGCATATATGAAACCCTGGGTTGAATCCTCAGTATCATATCACTAGAAAAAAAGCCTGAAGTGGCTCTGTGGCTCAAGTGGTAGAGTGTTATCCTTGTACAGGTGAAACTCAGGAACAGTGCTCAGGTCCTGAGTTCAAGCTCCAGGACTGGTGTATGCATGCATGCATGCATGCGTGCGTGCGTGCACGTGCATGCACACACACACACACACACAGAGACCAGAATTGAAGCTGTGACACCAAATGGTAAAGCAAAGGGCTTCTGCTCTGAGCTCATGGTCAGCACCATGGTCCTGTTTTTAACCATGAAACCTAGCCACCCAGGACCTAACTAGGAGAGGTCAAAGGTTTCAAAGCCTGATGAGCTTCACCAGCCCTAGATGACAGGAAGCACTGTAATGTTACACATAAGATTAGATTTAGCAAGCTTCCGGAAACCTAGGGAGGTTGCCAATAATGAATCATTTCATCAGGTTCAGTTCTCAGTTGTCTGCCAGAAGGACTCTTGAATTAATTGTAGCAGTTTGTTTCAACACTGGGACATAGTCTAACAAAGACAGGATAAGTACAGGGAACTTGGCCTGATAAGAGAGGCAGCACAAATGAAGGCTTCTTGTTAAAAAAGAGCACTGGGGAAAGAGCTTGGGGTACAAAGAGGCCTTTTTCTCCTGGCCTTCAGAGTCTGCCCACACTTATCCTCACTAATTGTCCCGGATGAATTGTTTGTTAAACAGCTGTATGGGAGTGAGGCTTTTTGTCTGCCTGTTCCAACAATGAGGCAGAATTCCTCCAGCAGCCTTGGGTGTGGAGAAATGCTCAGGCTACACTGGGAACAGTGAGAGGGAGTCCCGGAACCAGCACTGTCTTGAATGAATTCTCTGTGCAATGAAATAATTCTATTCAAACAAATTTCCTATCTGGGTGCCTTTCAACATAGCAACTCTGGATGTTCACTGGTAGAAATACATGCATACATACACAGACACATGTAGTTACTGGCTTTTTTTGTGTGTGGCAGATCCTGAGGCTTGAACTGTTAGCCTAGACATTTTCCCTGAGCTCTTTTTGCTCAAGGAAGCATTTTATTGTGTCTTAAACCATGATTACCCTAGGCTGGGGTGCAGCTTTTACACACACAGATGATCCAGGGATCCCAGGACCGAATTCAACCCTAGCACTGGTAAAAAAAAAAAATCAAACCAACACAAATGGAGGAAGGAAAAAAACAGGAAGTTTCACACAACCATTTTACCTTTGTTTCCTTTGCATTTGACCATCCTGGGTCTCAATGACTCTGCTTGAAAATTGAATGTGACCTAGTAAGGCTGAAGGCTGGTGGGCTGTCAGTGAAGCCTGAGCCTAACCCACACACCTAGGCCCTGAGTTGGATCTTGGGACTAGCACCAACACACTGCTGAAGAGCCTATGTTCCTATGTATAGGAACAGTAATAGAATGTTTGCAATGTACTAATTGAATTACTAATTAGCTAGTCATTCTAGTATAAGATTGTATGCAATAAATTCAAGTCACTGATTAATTTAGTACTTTATTAAGTCTTCTACTGTGATTAATTAATGGAGGCATAATTTTAGACCAAATAAATGGTAGTAATAGAATATATAAAAATAAGATATGGACATCACTTTATATAGTTATGTACTAGAATCTACATAAATGTCTATCTGTCTCTGTAATCACTTATAGCTGCATATACATATGTAAATACACACACACACTGCATCTACACAACTATGTGTTTATATATTGGCCAATCCTAGGGCTTGATCTCAGGTCCTCAAATTTTCCCCACAACTTCACTTGCATCAGACTGGTGTGCTAACCTTGACCCATTCATGAAGTGGACCTTCTAGGCCCTGAGTTCAAATCATAGAACTGCCAAAAACTTAATCCTGGTGGAAGAAGCCAATTGTCCCACTTGTTTTCCTAATTGGTGAAAATTCGGGTCTCAGGAATGATGTCTAATACACAGGCAAATCTATGTCCTATGTAATAGGATGTAAAAAATTTTATAGGCATAATCATACTCACTAATATACATAATAAATAAATAAAACACAAAATGAATAACTACACTAACTGCAATATGCAGTAAACATGTGTATGTAAATATAAATCATGTACTTAAAATATATGAGTGCTAACACTTGACTTCAGGCCTTGGGAACAGGCCTGACTTTCTTGTCTTCCAGCACGATGAGCTCCCCCTTCCCCCACAGTGCTGCAGACTTACCCATTGGGTGCTGTGTGCTGAGTCTTTCACGTGTTGCTGTGTGCTGAGACCTTCAAAGAGTGCCATGTGCTGTGTCTATAACAGGGTGCATTCTTTCATCTGGTCCTTGTAAGAGCTCCACAACTGAGATGATTATGCAGACAAGAATATTGAGGCTCAGATAACCTGAAATGGCTCTGTAGCTAAAGTGTTAGAGCACAAGACTTTAGCTAAAGAACTCAGGGACAGCACCCAGGGTCCAGACTTCAACTCCTACAACCAACAACAACAAAAACAAAAAGACTGAAACATACTAACAAACCTGAAGTAAAGGGCTGTGAATGTGTCTTAGGCATAGAGTGCTTTGTATATATGAAATCTTGGGCCTGATTACCCAGTAAGACCTTACCAGATTAAAGCCTGAATTGGCTCTGTGGCTCAAGTGGGAAAGGGCTATATTTTTACAAAAGAAACTAAGTACAATGATCATGTTCTGAGTTGAAGCTCCAGGATTAGTGTATGCACACACACACACACACACACACACCACACCACAGAAAGAGAGAGAGAAAGCAGAAATGAAGCTGTGACACAAAATGGACAAGCAATAGACTTCTGATCTGAGCTCATGGCCAGAACCCAGGCCTTGTGTTCACAATCAAAACCTAGCCACCCAGGGTCCAACTAGGAGAGGTCAAAGATTTCAAAACCTCATGAGCTTCACCAGCCCCATATGACAGGAAGTATTGTGATATCCGACATATGCTTGGATTTCCCAAGCTTCAGGAAACCAAGGAGAGGCATCATAGCTCCATCATCATCTGCAATGAGACATTTCATTAGGTTCAGTGCCATAATTGTGTTCCAGAAGAACTCCTGAATTACATTTAGCACTGTATCGAACATGGGAGCATAGTCTAAAAAGGCAGAGTAAGTGCAGGAAACTTGGCTTGTCACAGGAGGTGGCACAAATGAAGGCTTCCTGTCAAAAACAGAGCACTGGGGAGAGATAGATTGGGGTACAAAGAGGCCTTTTTCTCCTGGCCTTAAGAGCCTGCCCACACTCATCCTCACTAATTGGCCTGGATGGGGTTGTTCATTACACAGCTGTACAGGAGTTAGGCCTTTGTTCTGCCTGTCCAGACAATGAGAGAGACTTCTTCCAGCAGGCCTGGGGTACAGAGAATCCCTCAGGCTACACTGGACCCACTCATGGGATCCCCAGAATATGCACTGTCATGAAAGCTGTCTCTATGAAATCATTGTATTGAGAACAAATTTACTAGCTTGGTGCTATTCATAACAGCTACTCTGGTGTTTCACCAAAAGGAATGCATCCATACATACACAAAGACATGGAGGTACAGGCTCTTTTGGGGGGGGGCAGGCCCTGGAGTTGAACTATGAGCCTAGGGGTTGTCCTTGAGCTTCTTTTGTTCAAGGGTAGTACATTAGCCTTGAATCACAGTCCCACTTCTGGGTTTTTCTGTTATCTTTTAGAAAAAGCATTTCAAGGACTCTCCTAACTGGGTTGGATTCAAACTGATAATCTTTACATCTCATCTGCTTGAGGAGCTGGGATTATAGTCAGCAGACACTGACACCTGCCTTTCTTTGCTTCTTCATTTTTCAATCTGGAAAATGTAATTTCTTCACAAGGTCATTCCAATAGTTTGAATTAATAAGTAAACTACCCAATGTTCTTTATAGCTGCTTTTTCTGAGAAGGATTTTCTCTCCTCATTTTCCCCTCTGGTCACAGTTTAGAAGTCAAAAGTGGGAAATGAGTGTCATAGGATTTGGGAGCTAAGGTCCACAGTTCATGCCAGCTCTGTCACTTATATTTGAGCTGCAGTGAATTTACTGTCTCTGGATGAGAGGACTGAAAGCTGGAGTGATCCTCGTACTGTCTGCTTTGCTCCTTTCGCCTATAAAATGATCTAATAGTTATGAGTGTTATGTGTTTCCAACCTGAAGTATCTAAAACCCACTAGAAGCATGTTCATGTTTCTATTTTGCTAGTACCTCCCAAGATTTAGACTAAGGTTTTGTGTGGAGCGGCTTCTCAGTGAATCCGTGAGGAAAGCCACTTGAAGCCTCATCAGGAGATCGCCATCCAAAGCCAACCTGAGCAGGAAAGTCTTTGAGACTCTTATATCCAATAAACTACCAGAAAACCAGAAGAGGAGCAGTGGCCCAGACGGTAGACCTCCAGCTTTGAGAGAGCCGAGCAGGAGATACAGGACAGACCAGGTAAGCCTGGGTGGACCTTATATCCAATTAATGACCAGATGGCTGGAAGTGGAGCTGTGGTGGAGGTAGATCCTCAACCTTGAGCAAAACAACTGAGGAATGCATGGGGCCCTGACTGGGATGGCCACACAAATTCAAAAAGAGAAGGCCAAGTTATGTACTTATGTGTGTATATTACCTCCCTGAGTGCAAACAGATCATATGCATTGCTTTTGCTTTTATTTACTGATTTATTTTTCAGATATGCTTGTTGCACATACCACATCATTCTCTTCATTTCAGGCCATGGCTTTTCTTTTCCATGGTTCCAGGCCTGTGTCCTTCTATGATGCATACTTAAGCTCTCAGCAACCTTTATTTAAATTTATTTATGAGGCCAAGGTAGAAATAGTCACAAATCAGGCAGAAGAGAAGATCAGGGTTCGTAGAAATAACGAGTATTCAGAAAATTAAACTTGGGGACATAAGTTGGTAGCATACTTACATAAAAACTACCATTAAGAAAAAGATGAGGAGGCTGGGAATGTGGATTAGTGAGAGAGTGTTTGCCTAGCATGCAAGAAGCCCTGGGTTCGATTCTTCAGTAGCACATACACAGAAAAAGCCAGAATTGGTGCTATGGCTCAAGTAGTAGAGTGCTAGAGACAGTGCCCAGACCTTGAGTTCAACCCATGAACTGACAAAGAGATAGCTAGCTCACTAGGTATGTAGGTATGTAGATAGATAGATATAGATAGATAGATAGATAGATAGATAGATAGATAGATAGATAGATAGATAGATAGATAGATAGATAGATAGATAGATGATAGGTGAATCTGGTCTTAGATTTCAGGAGGAAAAAAGGGAACAATTCCCAGTCATGAGGCCTTCTGCAGTGCTGTAGGCCACCAGCATTGCCATCACACACACCACAGTGCAGGAAGACTGTCTCTATCCCACTTCTCAAGCAGCAGAAGAGCCAAGAGGGCAGAGCCAGGTTCTAACTCAGGTGCTTGTAGATAATAGAGAAAGGGCCCTGCCTCTCCTTGGACTGGGGATTTGCATTAATGATGTGGAGAATGAAGGAAGGAGAATGGACTGGCAGAGGTAGACAAAGGGCCTTCAAATCTGACAGAGAGTCAAAAACCTACTCCCTAAAACCAGAGAGTAGGGTTTTTCTACTCTGTTCCTCCCCTCTCCCCCACTAAACTGGCTCTCTATTGGTAACATAAAGATAGCCTGAGGCTCCTTTTACCTGAGGGAAGAAGGTTAATTAGTCATTGTTTGAAGAGGCTGAGAAAAGCCTGACCTGGTGTAACTCTAACAAATGTTTGAGGTTTCCCCTTTGCAGGCTGTGCCTGGAATGAATGAAGTAGTTTTGCAGCTCACTTCCCTGTTAATTGTCTACATTCTGCCTCCTAATCCTGCAGGCCTAGGTCTCTTCACCTAGCCTGGCTTTTGAAACTGTTTTCTGTCCTTCAAATTCAGTGTTACACTGGAGTTCTTTCTGCTAACAGGGCTAAGCCTTGGATCCAGAGAACTTCATTTGAACCCAGCATGGGTCAACAATGTTTCTTTCCTGTTTCTATAGCTTGAGAACTCTAAGAACATTTAGAGTGCAAGTAACCTCTCATCACTAAGGGAAACACAGGAAGCTCTTGAACATCTGACATTTCAGAAGTGGAAGTCAGAGTATCGTAGACTTTTCTGCCTTGGCTGGCTTCACCCTGTGATCCTGAGACCTCAGTCTCCCGAGCTAGGGTGACGGGCCTGAGCTACTGGTGCTGTACTAGGTTCAGAACTGTAATGACATTGACAATAGAAGTGAAGTGCTTATCACAGAGGGCTTGGAGAGCATATTATGCCTTTCAACATTGGACCTTTCAGAACTCTGTAGGACACAAGGTTATAATGTTAGAGTCTGAGAGGCTAGGCAGATGGATCTGCTATACTTGAACCTTGAGCCCTGACTCCAACTCTGGTGTACATCAATGTTCATTTTCCAGAAAATGTTCTCATAATTAGAAAATAGGAAAAGTACTTTGATTATCCTACACTCCAGTTTTTTTCTCAGACTGAAGCCTGGGTGCTGTTCCTGCACCCTGCAGCTCAAGGCGAACACTCTACCACTTGAGCCACAGCGCCATTTGAGTTCTTTAGGTGATTCATTGGAGATAAGAGTCTAACAGGCTTTCCTTGTGTAGGCTGTCTTGGAACTGTGGTCTTTAGATCTCAGTCTCCTGAGAAGCTAGGGTTCCAACAGTGAGCCACCAGCATCTGGCCTATTGTTTTTGCCAGTCCTGGGGCTTGATCTAAGGGCCTGGGTCCTGTCTCTGAGCTTCTTTTTCTCAAGGCTAGCGCTCTACCACTTGAGCCACTCCACAGCTTCTGGGTTTTTCTGAGTATGTGACACTGAGGATTCAAACACTGGCATTCATGCATGCTCAGCAAGCTCTATACCACTAAGCCACATTCCCAGCCCCACCCTTACAATTTTATCCTGCAACTTGCCTATCCTCAAGAAAAGGTTTCTGAGTATAAATCAACCAAAGAAATCCCTATAGTAAGTTGCCAAAAGATAACTAAGACAAAGCTCATACTTGGGAGAGACTCTAAACATGTGATGACTGTGACTAATGCCTCCATTTAATTATGTATCATGTTTCAACATTTAATAAAGTATTAATGAAAAACAAGTCAATGACCTGATTTATTGTGTATAATTTTATAATAGATGTACAAAACATTATAAATGTTATGTGTATAACAATACTAAACACAATAAACTATAAAGTGAATAAAATAAAAACAAAATCAATAATTATAATAATCAATATATAATAAACATGCATATGTACATATATATCATATATTACACATGTATAGGAATATTTTTTACATTGCAGGGCCTCAATGCAGGCCCTAGGAACTCTAGCTTGAATTCTTTTCCTCAAGGACAGTGACCTTCCCCTTCACTCATGGTGTAAAAGAGTTACTCGGACAATGAGCTCAAATCCCTTCAATGGCAGAAATACTGGCCCCAGTTCCAAGACAGTGACTTAATATTTTTAATGGAAGCACTTATGTTTATTCAGTTCCCTACTGAACATTTAAAAGAAAGCAATGTAGAATTTTGTATAGCTATTCAGATATCCTTCCTTACCCCCAAAATGCTTCTTTGAGCACTACATTATTTTTTGTATTTTTTATTGTAAAAATGTTGTATAGAGGGGTTACAGTTACATGAACAAAGTAATGAGTACATTTCCTATTGAGCATTGTTGCTTCCTCCTTTGTTCTCCCCCTACCTGTTGGATCTTCATCTGTCCCGCAGAAGATGGACGGGGTCCCAGAAAAGGTAAGTGTGCTGCTAGCCCATTCGCCAGCCTCCGATAGCCCCAGAGACAGTCAGATGCAGCAGGGAGTCAAGTCAAGCAGGAACTCGTTTATCACCATGCAGCAAGCAATTTTTAAAGCAAACAACTGCATGGCATGGAAGTGGAGGGAAAGGAACCAACCAATCACCGTAGAGGTGACCCTATCATGCACCTAAGCTTTCTATACTTTCCCTGCTGTCTTTGAGCTATTCAAGTACAGATGTCACTTTGCCTGGTTGTGGTACACAGTCAGATTTTAACATAAACAACTGGGACTCTGCCCACTCTGCCTCTCAGTGCCACCTTTGCTGTCCATGTGCCCTACAGATTCCCCCTTTTTGTTTTAATGGCAGACCCACCTCTTCGCTGAGGTTCAGGTCAGGGCACCTCTTATGAGGTTTGCCCAATTGGCACCTCCTTTTCCGTGGTTCACCTAAAGTATGGAGTAATCTTCAGCACTGAGCTTATCATAATAGACACGGAGAACCATGCATTGGATCTCTTGGGCTCTATCCTTTTTGATATAACCCCAACCCCCCCCCCACATCCTGCCCATCTCCCAGTTAGTTATCCTTTTTCCCTCCTCAGTAAAGTTAATAAACGTCAGCCCCACCACAGTTAGAAATGTCCGAAGCATTTCGATTACTTCTGGGACATATATAAAAGTCAGTATCTTATAAGGTTGACCTTTTTAAAGCATGGGAGCAGCCTGGGTATTGGGTTACCACACATGAGGCATAGTGCATCCTCGTGGGCCTCCACACTCAGGCAGTCCTTGGTAAAGGGGGTCTCAATTTCCAACATCCCAGGATCCTCTAGCCAGGTCAAAGATGTCAAAATGAAGCTCACGCCACCAGGTCGAAGGGACAGCTTCTCTTTTGGAGCTGTTGATGATTTCTCCATTGCTAGTGCTGATCACTGCCCAGGTCACCCTTTGAGGTTGATGTGGATTCCATAGGGCCATTGCCAGGACTGGGAGGGTCAGGACAGCCAACAGCTGGAGTATCACTGTCTGCAATTGTTAGAGAACACAAGAGCTTCTCAAGGGCTGATTGCCCTTGAGTAATTATCTTTTTAGCTTTCCCTTTTTTAAACACAAGCCTCAACCAGCATAGCTGTTTTACTTTCCTTATTGGTTAGTTTATCCTTGGGCTTCTTCCTGTATAGAGGAAATGGTTAAAAACTTAAAGTTCCTGGCCTGGATCCAAATGGGGGCTGTCCTCCCCTATGGGAAAAACATCTGAACTCCCTGCCCAAGGTAACTAGGGGGTCAGGTCCACTCCATTGTTGTGTCAGGGGGTCCTTCCACCTGACCTTCACTTGGGGCTTAGGATTTAGTTGTCCCCAGTGCTTCTGAAATCTGGATTCAATTGCCCCTTTTGAAAAATTTAAAATGTTAATGGTAAACAAAGCTATCTGTAACTATATAGGGGTTAACTCCCCCTTTTTGTTTTACTAATTGCTTGTTAAGACATTGGCGATTTCTTTCTATAATTGCTTGGCCTTGGGGATTATAGGGATTTCCCGTAGTATGAGTAATATGCCATCTGTCAAAGAACTCTGACATTGCTTTACTAACAAAACAAGGTCCATTATCGGTTTTAACTTGTGCTGGTAGACCCAAGGTGGCAAAGCATTGAAGAAAATGTGCTTCTGAATGTTGAGTTCTTTCTCCTGAATGTGCTGTGGTCCAACATACTCCTGAATAGGTATCTATAGAAACAAAAATATATTTAAGCTTACCAAAAGCTGGGAAATGAGTCACATCAGTTTGCCAGAGGACATTGGGTTTGAGGCCTCTGGGATTTACCCCTGGTGGTTGTAGCAGGGGTACTTTTAAGAAGGGCTGGCATGTTTTATGGGTATGTACTATCCTTTTGAGGTCTTTTGCAGGAATCTGAGGAAATCTATGTTGAAAACCTCCCCAATTATTGTGGGTTAAATCATTTAAACGGGTGGCCTCTTGTAGCATTAAAGCTTGTGGGCCAGTAGCTAACTGGTCCACCCAATTATTGCCCATGGATAAAAAGCCAGGAAGTTTTGAATGCCCTCTCAAATGTTGAATGTGAATAGGGGCTCCCTGTCCATCTAATAGGCCCTTAAGGAGGAAAATAGGGTTTCCATTCAGCTTAATATGTGCCTGGGGAATATTAGGGAGCAAGTTAATCATATATAAACTATCAGAATACAAATTAAAGGGTTTTTGAATGTCCCAAAGGGCCATAATTACAGCAAACATTTCTTTTTATTATGCTGACCCTTGACAAGGTTGAAATCTTTGTTGGCTTGGGGTCTTTTGTTGCTCCTCAAAGGCTGCATACGCACAGCCTGTTTTACCTCCATCAGTAAAAACATGGAGGGCACCGGGAATAGGTGTAGGAGAAAATAGAGAAGGCATTATGAGGGAAAGTGGCCATAACATGACGGTCCATTTAGATGACCTATAATGGCAGTCAATTTGACCTAGAAACCCTTCCAGGGAGAGAGCAAGTTGAGCATTGGCTCAAGTGAGCACTCAACGTCTGCCATCCGAAAAGGAAAAACAATGGAGTGAGGGTCAAGGCCATAATGACTTTGGGATTGGGTCCTTCCCTTGACAATAGCATCGGCAAGTTGTTCTGCCTGAGAGTACACCTGAGGTGTGCCCCCCAGGGGAGTGTGAACCCACTCTAATGGCTCCCCAAATTTGACTTAAACCTGCAGAAATCAATGTAACACCTGCAAACAATGAGAGGGAAATGAGCTTAAGAATAGAATACCTCTTCAGGGAAAGTTCATCCAGAGCTCTTTGGAACTGTAGAAATATTGCCCAATGGCTGTAATAACTCCTTGGGGTGTCCTGTCTTTTAGTTGAGTGAATAAGGGCACGAGACTATCTGTAGGGATGGGAACCCATGCCAACAGCCAATTGATTTCCCCTAAAAGACTTTGAAGTTGGGTTAGGGACAGAGATGCTGGAATACCAGCAAAGGCTTAAGGGGGCTGGCCTGAGTCAAGGTAAGGTGGGATCCGAGCACCTTAAAAGGAGGTACCTTTTGAATTTTATTTAGGGCTATGGTAAAACTCCCCCTTATTTTTTAATATGGTGAGAACCTGGGCTAGAATGCCCTCCAGGCGGCCCAGGTCTTGGTGCCCCAGAATTATGTCATCCATGTAGTCATAGGCAAGGGAGGTGTCGGAACCCAGCAGAGGCCCTAAAAGTGTGGCCAAGTATTTTTAGAAAAAGGTCAGGCTATTGGCCATTTCCTGTGGCAGCACCATCCATTCAAACCCCCAATCAGGATGGGAAAAAATTAAGAGAAGGGATGGAGAAGGCAAATTTCTTGCAGTCATCCAGATGCATGGGGATCAAAAAAAAAACTATCTTTAATATCAATTAGAACCAAGGTATATTCTGAAGCAGGAGTCCAGGGCATACCTCTTAGGGCATTCCTACTAGCTCCATCCTTTCAGTTACCTTATGTAGATCTTGGAGCATGAACCAAGCCCCAGAAGCTTTTTGGATAACAAATACAGGTGTGTTCCAAGGACTCACAGAAGGGAGTATGTGCCCAAGTTTTATCTGTTCCTCCACTAAAAGGTGGAGCGGTACAAATTTAGGTTTGGTCAATGGCCACTGCTCCACCCAAATAGGGCTTCTCGGTTTCCACCTAATGGGAGGTACTTGGGGGGAACAATTGTCTTTAGGATTGGGAGTTCACTCAAGTGGGTCCGTACTTATGAAAGTTTAAAAAAATCCTTTTTCTTAACTCTCTCTAGATCCTGTTTAAGCCTTTGTGCTTCTTCTTCATCCAGGATATTATCATAGGATGCTCGATGGTCTGTAGTGACCACAGCATCCATTTGTCTTAGCATGTCTTGCCCTAGCAAATTGGTGGTGAGGTTTTTTTGCCACTAAAGGGCAGATCTTTCCCTGCTCTCCATCTAGGCTAGTCCATTTCATAAGGGCGACCAACTCTTTGGACTGGGAGTTTCCCCCTACCCCCCATATCGGGGGTCCATGTGCAAGTTTCCAGTCTTAAGGCACTTCCTCCTCCTGAGTATGGTTCAATCTGCCCTCATGTCAATTAGGCAGTGAAACTGCTTTACACCTATGAAAATACTCATTTTACGGTGGAGTCCTTCCCCCAGGAGGATGGTCCAATGGGCCTGGGTCGTCCTGCAAGGAGGCTGCCTAGGCCTTACAGCAGAGGGGGTTCCTCCTAGAGCTAATGGGGCTGGAGGATGCCCCTCCCCTAGTTTAAAGGCTTCCCATCTAAATCAAATTTGGATTGACAATCCTTTTTCCAATGGTACCCCTTCCTGCACCTGGGGCAGGGTGAAGGTGGTGGATTGGACCTCCTGGGCTGGTTGGCGGGGGGCGGGGGAGATTGTTGTGAACAGTCCCGCTTAAAGGGGCCCTCCTATCCCCATTTAAAACAAGTCTCCCTGATGGCCTTGGGGTTCCTTGGCCCTGGGCTCCAGAGCCTGGGTAATAGCCTCAGATATTGCAGATGTCTGAGACTGTAAAGGTAAAGATAGTGATTGGGCCTGGGCTGTTTCATTCCACATCGTGAAATGCCACCACCCATGTGCTCAGGGAACACTCTCTCAATCCCATGCAGGCTGTGTGGTGGTCTGCATTCATCGCTTCCCAAACCAGTAGCTTTACAAACTGATCTCGGAGGTCCCCTGCCAGTGACTTGCGGTGAACACTCTGTTGGACTCAGTCTATAAAATTAGGTAGAGGCTCACCCAGCTTTTGTCTCACTCCTGCTATGGGGGACTCAGTGGCCCCTTCATCCAATTAGTACCACTCGGCAAGTCCTGCCTGCCTCACCTGGTTATGGTACAGTACGGGCAAGGTATTCCGGCCTGTTGGATGCTGGTGGAATTCCCTTCCCCTCCTTTTAACATGGCATAAGTAATCGGTATTGTGGGTTGAGCCTCCCAGGTATTCTCCTTCACCTTCTGCATTCCTCCTTAAAGAAGGCACACGATTTAATAAACTGAGAACTGGTGAGGACAGCTTTGGCCACATCTAACCAGTCCTTAGGGACACACTGGTAATAAGCAATGTCCTGTAATAGGGTCTGGGCCCAAGGAGAGTTCAGACCATCCTCTGCCACTGCCTTGCAGAGCTGTTTAATATCCTTGGCTTCCCATGGATACCATTCCAAGGGTCCGTTAGCTCCGGTGCCAGATTGACTGAATACGCTTGGGGAATTGAATCCTTTGGCCCAGGGTCCAGACTCCCGAGTGGTCCTTCCTTTACAGGGTAGCTTCTCCGTGGAAGGTCTGTAGGGGTCCAGATCTCCCAGGTCCCTCTGTAGGGCCACATAGGGTACTGTACCTCCCCCCCAATTGTGGGAATAGGGTGAGGGCCTAGGACCATCAGGGGCACCCAAGTCAGATGGGGTAACCCCTTTTCCTTACCACTTCCCAAGTCCTCTTTTACTCCCTCTAGGCCTAATGTTGCCCCCTTCTCCTCCTTCTCTATGATAGCATTACCCATACTAAGGATTTCACTTACCCTTAGAGACCCCTTAGCTTCGGCTGGAATATTTTCCTTTCGTGCCCCATGTTGGGTGCCAGATGTTGGGTCTTGGTCCATCCCGCGGAAGACGGACCGGGTCTGAGGAAAGGTAAATACGCCGCTTGCCCATTCCCCAGCTTCCCCTAGCCCTGGAGACAGTCAGAGGCAGCAGGGAGTCAAGTCAAGCAGGAACTCTTTTATTATCATGCTGTGATTTTTTTAACTATCTTCTATTTTCTTCCTCCGTGGTATAACCCGTTTTCATTGTATTTAATGTTGGTGACCTGCATCTTGCATATACATTTTTCTACTGTGGGAGTGGAAGGGAAATAAAATTCTGAAACAAGGACACAGTATGACCCATTGTAACAAAGAGATGAACAAGACTATATGTTGAAAATGAACTTTACAATTTGGGGATGGGAGGGGGGATTTGGGACTGTGGGGAGAAAAGGGATGGCAGGGGAAAAACAAATGAGAAGGTA
>NW_012286029.1:0-22950 GCF_000151885.1 Dipodomys ordii
TCGTACTGTCTGCTTTGCTCCTTTCGCCTATAAAATGATCTAATAGTTATGAGTGTTATGTGTTTCCAACCTGAAGTATCTAAAACCCACTAGAAGCATGTTCATGTTTCTATTTTGCTAGTACCTCCCAAGATTTAGACTAAGGTTTTGTGTGGAGCGGCTTCTCAGTGAATCCGTGAGGAAAGCCACTTGAAGCTTCATCAGGAGATCGCCATCCAAAGCCAACCCGAGCAGGAAAGTCTTTGAGACTCTTATATCCAATAAACTACCAGAAAACCAGAAGAGGAGCAGTGGCCCAGATGGTAGACCTCCAGCTTTGAGAGAGCCGAGCAGGAGATACAGGACAGACCAGGTAAGCCTGGGTGGACCTTATATCCAATTAATGACCAGATGGCTGGAAGTGGAGCTGTGGTGGAGGTAGAGCCTCAGCCTTGAGCAAAACAACTGAGGAATGCATGGGGTCCTGAGTTTAAGCCCTGGGATGGCCACACAAATTCAAAAAGAGAAGACCAAGTTATGTACCAGTACCCTACCTACTTATGTGTGTATATTACCTCCCTGAGTGCAAACAGATCATATGCATTGCTTTTGCTTTTATTTACTGATTTATTTTTCAGATATGCTTGTTGCACATACCACATCATTCTCTTCATTTCAGGCCATGGCTTTTCTTTTCCATGGTTCCAGGCCTGTGTCCTTCTATGATGCATACTTAAGCTCTCAGCAACCTTTATTTAAATTTATTTATGAGGCCAAGGTAGAAATAGTCACAAATCAGGCAGAAGAGAAGATCAGGGTTCGTAGAAATAATGAGTATTCAGAAAATTAAACTTGGGGACATAAGTTGGTAGCATACTTACATAAAAACTACCATTAAGAAAAAGATGAGGAGGCTGGGAATGTGGATTAGTGAGAGAGTGTTTGCCTAGCATGCAAGAAGCCCTGGGTTCGATTCTTCAGTAGCACATACACAGAAAAAGCCAGAATTGGTGCTATGGCTCAAGTAGTAGAGTGCTAGAGACAGTGCCCAGACCTTGAGTTCAACCCATGAACTGACAAAGAGATAGCTAGCTCACTAGGTATGTAGGTATGTAGGTAGGTAGGTAGATAGATAGATAGATAGATAGATAGATAGATAGATAGATAGATAGATAGATAGATAGATAGATAGAGATAGATAGATAGATAGATAGATAGATAGATAGATAGATAGATAGATAGATAGATAGATAGATAGATAGATAGATAGAAAGAAAGATGATAGGTGAATCTGGTCTTAGATTTCAGGAGGAAAGAAGGGAACAATTCCCAGTCATGAGGCCTTCTGCAGTGCTGTAGGCCACCAGCATTGCCATCACACACACCACAGTGCAGGAAGACTGCCTCTATCCCACTTCTCAAGCAGCAGAAGAGCCCAAAGAGCAGAGCCTAGTTCTAACTCAGGTGCTTGTAGATAATAGAGAAAGGGCCCTGCCTCTCCTTGGACTGGGGATTTGCATTAATGATGTGGAGAATGAAGGAAGGAGAATGGACTGGCAGAGGTAGACAAAGGGCCTTCAAATCTGACAGAGAGTCAAAAACCTACTCCCTAAAACCAGAGAGTAGGGTTTTTCTACTCTGTTCCTCCCCTCTCCCCCACTAAACTGGCTCTCTATTGGTAACATAAAGATAGCCTGAGGCTCCTTTTACCTGAGGGAAGAAGGTTAATTAGTCATTGTTTGAAGAGGCTGAGAAAAGCCTGACCTGGTGTAACTCTAACAAATGTTTGAGGTTTCCCCTTTGCAGGTTGTGCCTGGAATGAATGAAGTAGTTTTGCAGCTCACTTCCCTGTTAATTGTCTACATTCTGCCTCCTAATCCTGCAGGCCTAGGTCTCTTCATCTAGCCTGGCTTTTGAAACTGTTTTCTGTCCTTCAAATTCAGTGTTACACTGGAGTTCTTTCTGCTAACAGGGCTAAGCCTTGGATCCAGAGAACTTCATTTGAACCCAGCATGGGTCAACAATGTTTCTTTCCTGTTTCTATAGCTTGAGAACTCTAAGAACATTTAGAGTGCAAGTAAACTCTCATCACCAAGGAAAACACAGGAAGCTCTTGAACATCTGACATTTCAGAAGTGGAAGTCAGAGTATCGTAGACTTTTCTGCCTTGGCTGGCTTCACCCTGTGATCCTGAGACCTCAGTCTCCTGAGCTAGGGTGACGGGCCTCATTGACAATAGAAGTGAAGTGCTTATCACAGAGGGCTTGGGGAGCATATTATGCCTTTCAACATTGGACCTTTCAGAACTCTGTAGGACACAAGGTTATAATGTTAGAGTCTGAGAGGCTAGGCAGATGGATCTGCTATACTTGAACCTTGAGCCCTGACTCCAACTCTGGTGTACATCAATGTTCATTTTCCAGAAAATGTTCTCATAATTAGAAAATAGGAAAAGTACTTTGATTATCCTACACTCCAGTTTTTTTCTCAGACTGAAGCCTGGGTGCTGTTCCTGCACCCTGCAGCTCAAGGCGAACACTCTACCACTTGAGCCACAGCGCCATTTGAGTTCTTTAGGTGATTCATTGGAGATAAGAGTCTAACAGGCTTTCCTTGTGTAGGCTGTCTTGGAACTGTGGTCTTTAGATCTCAGTCTCCTGAGAAGCTAGGGTTCCAACAGTGAGCCACCAGCATCTGGCCTATTGTTTTTGCCAGTCCTGGGGCTTGATCTAAGGGCCTGGATCCTGTCTCTGAGCTTCTTTTTCTCAAGGCTAGCGCTCTACCAGTTGAGCCACTCCACAGCTTCTGGGTTTTTCTGAGTATGTGGCACTGAGGATTCAAACGCTGGCATTCATGCATGCTCAGCAAGCTCTATACCACTAAGCCACATTCCCAACCCCACCCTTACAATTTTATCCTGCCTATCCTCAAGAAAAGGTTTCTGAGTATAAATCAACCAAAGAAATCCCTATAGTAAGTTGCCAAAAGATAACTAAGACAAAGCCAAAGCTCATACTTGGGAGAGACTCTAAACATGTGATGACTGTGACTAATGCCTCCATTTAATTATGTATCATGTTTCAACATTTAATAAAGTATTAATGAAAAACAAGTCAATGACCTGATTTATTGTGTATAATAGATGTACAAAACATTATAAATGTTATGTGTATAACAATACTAAACACAATAAACTATAAAGTGAATAAAATAAAAACAAAATCAATAATTATAATAATCAATATATAATAAACATGCATATGTACATATATATCATATATTACACATGTATAGGAATATTTTTTACATTGCAGGGCCTCAATGCAGGCCCTAGGAACTCTAGCTTGAATTCTTTTCCTCAAGGACAGTGACCTTCCCCTTCACTCATGGTGTAAAAGAGTTACTCGGACAATGAGCTCAAATCCCTTCAATGGCAGAAATACTGGCCCCAGTTCCAAGACAGTGACTTAATATTTTTAATGGAAGCACTTATGTTTATTCAGTTCCATACTGAACATTTAAAAGAAAGCAATGTAGAATTTTGTATAGCTATTCAGATATCCTTCCTTACCCCCAAAATGCTTCTTTGAGCATTACATTATTTTTTGTATTTTTTATTGTAAAAATGTTGTACAGAGGGGTTACAGTTACATGAACAAAGTAATGAGTACATTTCCTATTGAGCATTGTTTCTTCCTCCTTTGTTCTCCCCCTACCTGTTGGATCTTCATCTGTCCCGCAGAAGATGGACGGGGTCCCAGAAAAGGTAAGTGTGCTGCTAGCCCATTCGCCAGCCTCCGATAGCCCCAGAGACAGTCAGATGCAGCAGGGAGTCAAGTCAAGCAGGAACTCGTTTATCACCATGCAGCAAGCAATTTTTAAAGCAAACAACTGCATGGCATGGAAGTGGAGGGAAAGGAACCAACCAATCACCGTAGAGGTGACCCTATCATGCACCTAAGCTTTCTATACTTTCCCTGCTGTCTTCGCGCTATTCAAGTACAGATGTCACTTTGCCTGGTTGTGGTACACAGTCAGATTTTAACATAAACAACTGGGACTCTGCCCACTCTGCCTCTCAGTGCCACCTTTGCTGTCCATGTGCCCTACAGATTCCCCCTTTTTTTTTTAATGGCAGACCCACCTCTTCGCTGAGGTTCAGGTCAGGGCACCTCTTATGAGGTTTGCCCAATTGGCACCTCCTTTTCCGTGGTTCACCTAAAGTATGGAGTAATCTTCAGCACTGAGCTTATAATAGACACGGAGAACCATGCATTGGATCTCTTGGGCTCTATCCTTTTCGATATAACCCCAACCCCCCCCCCCACATCCTGCCCATCTCCCAGTTAGTTATCCTTTTTCCCTCCTCAGTAAAGTTAATAAACGTCAGCCCCACCACAGTTAGAAATGTCCAAAGCATTTCGATTACTTCTGGGACATATATAAAAGTCAGTATCTTATAAGGTTGACCTTTTTAAAGCATGGGAGCAGCCTGGGTATTGGGTTACCACACATGAGGCATAGTGCATCCTCGTGGGCCTCCACACTCAGGCAGTCCTTGGTAAAGGGGGTCTCAATTTCCAACATCCCAGGATCCTCTAGCCAGGTCAAAGATGTCAAAATGAAGCTCAGGCCACCAGGTCGAAGGGACAGCTTCTCTTTTGGAGCTGTTGATGATTTCTCCATTTCTAGTGCTGATCACTGCCCAGGTCACCCATTGAGGTTGATGTGGATTCCATAGGGCCATTGCCAGGACTGGGAGGGTCAGGACAGCCAACAGCTGGAGTATCACTGTCTGCAATTGTTAGAGAACACAAGAGCTTCTCAAGGGCTGATTGCCCTTGAGTAATTATCTTTTTAGCTTTCCCTTTTTTAAACACAAGCCTCGACCAGCATAGCTGTTTTACTTTCCTTATTGGTTAGTTTATCCTTGGGCTTCTTCCTGTATAGAGGAAATGGTTAAAAACTTAAAGTTCCTGGCCTGGATCCAAATGGGGGCTGTCCTCCCCTATGGGAAAAACATCTGAACTCCCTGCCCAAGGTAACTAGGGGGTCAGGTCCACTCCATTGTTGTGTCAGGGGGTCCTTCCACCTGACCTTCACTTGGGGCTTAGGATTTAGTTGTCCCCAGTGCTTCTGAAATCTGGATTCAATTGCCCCTTTTGAAAAATTTAAAATGTTAATGGTAAACAAAGCTATCTGTAACTATATAGGGGTTAACTCCCCCTTTTTGTTTTACTAATTGCTTGTTAAGACATTGGCGATTTCTTTCTATAATTGCTTGGCCTTGGGGATTATAGGGATTTCCTGTAGTATGAGTAATATGCCATCTGTCAAAGAACTCTGACATTGCTTTACTAACAAAACAAGGTCCATTATCGGTTTTAACTTGTGCTGGTAGACCCAAGGTGGCAAAGCATTGAAGAAAATGTGCTTCTGAATGTTGAGTTCTTTCTCCTGAATGTGCTGTGGTCCAACATACTCCTGAATAGGTATCTATAGAAACAAAAATATATTTAAGCTTACCAAAAGCTGGGAAATGAGTCCCATCAGTTTGCCAGAGGACATTGGGTTTGAGGCCTCTGGGATTTACCCCTGGTGGTTGTAGCGGGGGTACTTTTAAGAAGGGCTGGCATGTTTTATGGGTATGTACTATCCTTTTGAGGTCTTTTGCAGGAATCTGAGGAAATCTATGTTGAAAACCTCCCCAATTATTGTGGGTTAAATCATTTAAACGGGTGGCCTCTTGTAGCATTAAAGCTTGTGGGCCAGTAGCTAACTGGTCCGCCCAATTATTGCCCATGGATAAAAAGCCAGGAAGTTTTGAATGCCCTCTCAAATGTTGAATGTGAATAGGGGCTCTCTGTCCATCTAATAGGCCCTTAAGGAGGAAAATAGGGTTTCCATTCAGCTTAATATGTGCCTGGGGAATATTAGGGAGCAAGTTAATCATATATAAACTATCAGAATACAAATTAAAGGGTTTTTGAATGTCCCAAAGGGCCATAATTACAGCAAACATTTCTTTTTATTGTGCTGACCCTTGACAAGGTTGAAATCTTTGTTGGCTTGGGGTCTTTTGTTGCTCCTCAAAGGCTGCATATGCACAGCCTGTTTTACCTCCATCAGTAAAAACATGGAGGGCACCGGGAATAGGTGTAGGAGAAAATAGAGAAGGCATTATGAGGGAAAGTGGCCATAACATGACGGTCCATTTAGATGACCTATAATGGCAGTCAATTTGACCTAGAAACCCTTCCAGGGAGAGAGCAAGTTGAGCATTGGCTCAAGTGAGCACTCAACGTCTGCCATCCGAAAAGGAAAAACAATGGAGTGAGGGTCAAGGCCTTAATGACTTTGGGATTGGGTCCTTCCCTTGACAATAGCATCGGCAAGTTGGTCTGCCTGAGAGTACACCTGAGGTGTGTCCCTCCAGGGGAGTGTGAACCCACTATAATGGCTCCCCGAATTTGACTTAAACCTGCAGAAATCAATGTAACACTTGCAAACAATGAGAGGGAAATGAGCTTAAGAATAGAATACCTCTTCAGGGAAAGTTCATCCAGAGCTCTTTGGAACTGTAGAAATATTGCCCAATGGCTGTAATAACTCCTTGGGGTGTCCTGTCTTTTAGTTGAGTGAATAAGGGCACGAGACTATCTGTAGGGATGGGAACCCATGCCAACAGCCAATTGATTTCCCCTAAAAGACTTTGAAGTTGGGTTAGGGACAGAGATGCTGGAATATCCAGCAAAGGCTTAAGGGGGCTGGCCTGAGTCAAGGTGGGATCCGAGCACCTTAAAAGGAGGTACCTTTTGAATTTTATTTAGGGCTATGGTAAAACTCCCCCTTATTTTTTAATATGGTGAGAACCTGGGCTAGAATGCCCTCCAGGCGGCCCAGGTCTTGGTGCCCCAGAATTATGTCATCCATGTAGGCATAGGCAAGGGAGGTGTCTGAACCCAGCACAGGCCCTAAAAGTGTGGCCAAGTATTGTTGGCAAAAGACCAGGCTATCGGCCATTCCCTGTGGCAGCACCGTCCATTCAAACCCCCAATCAGGATGGGAAAAAATTAAGAGAAGGGATGGAGAAGACAAAGTTCTTGCAGTCATCCACATGCAAGGGGATCAAAAAAAACTATCTTTACTATCAATTACAACCAAGGTATATTTGAAGCAGGAGTCCAGGGCATACCTGTTAGGGAATTCTTACTAGCTCCATCCTTTCAGTTACCTTACATAGATCTTGGAGCATGAACCAAGCCCCAGATACATTTTGGATAACAAATACAGGTGTGTTCCAAGGACTCACAGAAGGGAGTATGTGCCCAAGTTTTATCTGTTCCTCCACCAAAAGGTGGAGTGCTACAAGGTTAGGTTTGGTCAATAGCTTATCGGTTTTCACCTAATGGGAGGTACTTGGGGGACAATTGCCTTTAGGATGGGGGGTGCACCCAAGTGGGTCCCATATGTACTTCTCTGTACTTATGAAAGTTAAAAAATCCTTTTTCTTAACTCCCTCTACATCCTGTTTAAGCCTTTGTGCTTCTTCTCCATCCAGGATATCATCATAGGATGCTCGATGGTCTGTAGTGACCACAGCATCCATTTCTCTTAGCATGTCTTGCCCTAGTAAACTGGCGGTGAGGTTTTTTGCCACTAAAGGGCATATCTTTCCCTGCTCTCCATCTAGGCTAGTCCATTTCATAAGGGCAACCAACTCTTTGGACTGGGAGTTGCCCCCTACCCCCAGTATCGGGATCCCGTGTGCAAGCTTCCAGTCCTAGGGCACTTCCTCCTCCCTGAGTATGGTTCAATCTGCCCTCATGTCAATTAGGCAGTGAAACTGCTTTACACCTATGAAAATACTTATTTTAGGGAGGAGTCCTTCCCCCAAGGGGATGGTCCAATGGGCCTGAGTCGTCCTGCCATGAGGCTGCCTGGGCCTTACAGCAGAGGGGGTTCCTCCTTGAGCTAACGGGGCTGGAGGATGTCCCTCCTCTAGTTTAAAGCCTTCCCATCTAAATCAAATTTGGATTGACAATCCTTTTTCCAATGGTACCCCTTCCTGCCCCTGGGGCAGGGTGTAGGAGGTGGTTTGACCCCCCTGGGCGTTGGTGGGGGGCCATGGGGGATTGTTGTGAATAGTCCTGCTTAAAGGGGCCTTCCTGTTCTCATTTAAAACAAGTCCCTCTCCCTGATGGGCTTGGGATTCCTTGGCCCTGGGCTGCCAGAGCCTGGATAATAGCCTCAGACATTGCAGATGTCTGAGCCTATAAAGGTAAAGAGAGTGATTGGGCCTGGGCTATTGCGTTCCACATCCTGCGAGGCCACTACCCATGTGCTCAGGGAACACTCTCTCAATCCCATGCAGGCTGTGTGGTGGTCTGCATTCATCCCTTCCCAAACCAGTAGCTTTACAAACTGATCTCGGAGGTCCCCTGCCGGCGACTTGCGGTGAACACTCTGTTGGACTTGATCTATAAAATCAGGTAGAAGCTCACCCAGTTTTTTTCTCACTCCTGCTATGGGGGACTCAGTGGGCTCTTCATCCAATTAGTACCACTCGGCAAGTCCTGCCTGACTCACCTGGTCACGGTAGGTCACGGTACAGGCCAGGTATTGTGGCCTGTGGGATGCCAGTGGAATATCCTTCCCCCGTCCCTGTTAACATGGCATCAGTAATCGGTATTGTGGGTTGAGCCTCCCAGGTATTCTCCTCCTGCCCTCTGCATTCCGCCTTAAAGAAGGCACAAGATTTAATAAACTGAGAACTGGTGAGGACGTCTTTGGCCACATCTAGCCAGTCCTTAGGGACACAAGTGTGATAAACAATGTCCTGTAATAGGTCTGGGCCCAAGGAGAGTCCGGACCATCCTCGACCACTGCCTTGCGGAGCTGTTTAATATCCTTGGCTTCCCATGGATACCATTCCAAGGGTCTGTTAGCTCCAGTGCCAGATTGACTGAATATGCTTGGGGAATTGAATCCTTTGGCCCAGGGTCCAGGCGCCCAGGTGGCCCTTACTTTACAAGGTAGGACTCAGCATAGGTTATTTCCCCGGCCCTCGGCTTCTCTGTGGAAGGTCTGTAGGGTCGCATAGGGCACTGTACCTTCCCCCCAATTGTGGGAATAGGGTGAGGGCCTAGGACCGTCAGGGGCACCCAAGTCAGAGGGGGTAACCTCTTTTCCTTACCACTTCCCAAGTCCTCTTTTACTCCCTCTAGGCCTAATGTTGCCCCCTCCTCCTCCTTCTCTGAGATAGCATTACCCATACTAAGGATTTCACTTACCCTTAGAGACCCCTTAGCCTCGGCTGGAATATTTTCCTTTCGTGCCCCATGTTAGGTGCCAGATGTTGGGTCTTGGTCCATCCCATGGAAGATGGACTGGTTCCAAGGAAAGGTAAGTGCACCGCTTGCCCATTCCCCAGCTCCCCCTAGCCTTGGAGACAGTCAGAGGCAGCAGGGAGTCAAGTCAAGCAGGAACTCTTTTATTAGCATGCTGTGATTTTTTTATTTATCTTTTATTTTCTTCCTCCATGGTATAACCCATTTTCACTGTATTTGATGTTGGTGACCTGCATCTTGCATATACATTTTTCTACTGTGGGAGTGGAAGGAAAATAAAATTCTGAAACAAGGACACAGTATGACCCATTGTAACAATGAGATGAACAAGACTCTTTGTTGAAAACGAACTTTACAATTTGGGGATGGGAGGGGGGATTTGGGACGGTGGGGAGAAAAGGGATGGCAGGGGAAAAACAAATGAGGAGGTAACAATGCTTATTAGATAATGTATTCATTAACTTACTTATGTAACTCTAACCCCTCTGTACACCATTTTCACAATAAAAAAAACGAAAAAAAATTACCCTGGAGTACATTAACTTCAAATTTCCTAAGTGCTCTGTAAATTAAGTGGGAAGAAAGGTCTCAGAAACATTTTTTGTTAGTGTGTGTATTGTGCATTATTTCCCAAGTTTACATAAGTTAATAGAAGGAGAAACAATAGGAGTAGAAGAAAGAGAATTTCTATGCTTACGTCTCTGCAAATGAGACAACTTTGAAACAATAAAGCCAAGGCCAGTATGTAGATCTATGGGAGTGATATAGAGAAAGCATTACTCCTAAGTGGAACATGAAGGATGAGGCCACTCTCTTTCTTCTACTAGCTCTAAACATGTTAGCTAATCATGCAAATTTGTTAAAAAAAAAGTAGAATGGAAGAATAATTCTGGTTCCAAGCAAGTCAGATATAAGAGCATGGACTTAACTGGAAAAAAGGGCATGTTGAGAGAGCATGAATTATACTAGCAAGGAACTGGTGCCTACGATCACATTTCTTTTTCTCTTTTGCTTTCTTTTTCTTTTTCTTTCTTTCTTTTTTTTTTTTTTTTGATGCTAGTGGGGCTTGAACTCCAGGCCTGGGCACTGTCCCTCTACTCTTCAGCTCAAAGTTTGTGCTCTACCTCTTGAGCCACAGCATCACTTCCAATTTTCTGGTGCTTCATTGGCGATAAGTGCCTCAGAAAATTTCCTACCCGTGCTGGATTTGAACTGCAATCCTCAGTCTCAGCCTCCTGGGTAGCTAGGACTATAACCGTGAGCCACTGGAACCTTGCTTAGGATTATATTTCTAACAGTGTACACTCAGCATATGTAATGTGTATGTCCATCTATCTTTATATGAACTCGAGTTAAAAATCTGGGCTACAGCTTAGATTTTACACTCACAAAAATGTTTGTAGTTTAAGAGTTGATACTCCTGGATAAATAAAACCTAATAATGTAAATTAGTCTGGGAAGTTCAGTTTGCATCCAGCCTGGGCAGAACAGTCTTTGAGACACTATCTATAACTAACTAGCCAAAAGCTACATTGGAAGAATGGCTCAAGTGATGGAATTCAGCAAGATTGCTGAATAAGAGCTTGAGGTTTTTGCATACATATATACAAACATGCACATACAGAGGCACATATATGTTCAAATACACATATGAAACAACTCTCAGAATGTGTAGAAAAGTTAGAAAATAATAGAAAATATTTCCTGAGTAAGACTAGAATCAAGTGATAATTTTTTAATTTTAGAAAGTCCTCAAGGGAACTTTCCCCAAAAAAGCTTGAGAATATTATATAGGTAGGGGCCAGAGATAGAAAGTCAACTCATCATTAATAAAGGGATCGTATCCATGGAGGAATCAATCAAAGACCCCTTCAGGTGCATCTGAAAATGTTCATATCCTGTGTCAAATGTTAGAATAGCTTTGAACATAGTACATGAACAGTCTGAGCCATCAGTCTAGTGGAAAATGTTATTGGAGTCTGTATCTAAATAAACCAACAAACAATGGTAGGACAATGTGATACAAGCCAGGAATTCTAGCACTCAGACTAAGACAGGAGATTAGAAAGTGGAATTACATAGTGATACATTCCCTGGACTAGGTAGTATAATTTTGTCTCAATAAAACAAACCAAGAAAGGAATAAAAAATAAACAAGGAAGGCATACACAGTTGGAAGTTTGGGCTAATTTTGTCATTATGTTTTGAGAAGTCAAGTTTCCTATTGAAATGCAACTAATATATAATCCTCAGTTGTGTTTTAAATATTGTCTTCATTAAAGAACATGTCTAAATGCTAAAGAGCTCATGATTCCCAACCAAAAATTTGAAAAAGTAAGAATCATTCTGTTAGATTCCAAAGAAATGATGAAGGATTAGAAAAGATTAAGCCTGGAGAAATAGGAAAGTTCATTTAATATAGGACTTCGTAGACCTGGCTAAAATAGAGTTTAGATTTAAAATAAAAATTTTTGTTTGAAATTTAATATTCAATAGTATACTACAAAATTCTTTTCAGGTAGATTTAATTTAGAAATTCACAAATGATTCTGGCATTCTATTTGCCTAGAATATTCTTTCAAGTGAGGTATAATTAGAACATAGTTAATCGCCAATTCCAACAGTTCATGTGTAACATGACAAAGTTGCCAACAAATTGATATTAATTTATAAATTTAGAAAATGAGCAATCTTTGGAGATTTTGGCGTAACATAGTATGAAGAGAGTAATTGTGTGACATCTTTTTTCTTCTACCAATACAAAACACAGGAAGAAATTTCCTTAATCATTTACCTCTGTATACAATGAGAAAATGCAAGGTTTGGGGGTTTGGTCTTATTTTGTTTTTGTTGTTTGTTTTGTCCTAGGGCTTGACCTCTGGGTCTGGGCACTGTCACTGAGCCTGTTTTGCTCAAGGCTACTGTTCTACCATTTGAACCTCAGTGCCACTTGTGTCTAGATTTTCATGAGCAGTTTATTGGAGATAAGAATTTAAGGAACCTTCCTGCTTGGGTGGGCTTTGAACCATAATCTTCAGATCTTAATATTCAGATATTCAGATCTCCTGAATATCTATGATCGATAATATATATAAATATATAATAAAATAAATATAAAATAATATTTGCAAGTGTTCTGATCTCAAGAATTCCACTGGGGGGAAAATGATGCAGCAAAATTTAGTATAGTGTTCTTTCTGCAAGACGAAGGGCATCACATTAGCAGAAGTGTAGTATTTCTTCACAATAGTGATAAGTTAGTCATGATGTGAATTTAGGGAATTTTAAGATGTACCTTACAAATTGGAAACTGTTGGTCTAGGATGACTTTATGGAATAAAAATTGGGATGATGAACAAATGTTTACTTTTGAGGAATTAATTATTATAGATACTTCATAGTTTTATCTTCTACCAAAATGTGTGTACTTTTTCTGTTGACTTTTAAATATGTAACGTCTCATTGGAAACTGCATCTATTGCAGATTTAAATAAAATGCAAACAGGTACTGTTTTGAATGTCTCTGGTATGGCATGTTCAGAATTTGAAAATGAGTAGTTAGTAGTCATAGGAATGTTGAAGACCATATATATTCTGTCCTCTTAACAATTGGTAAGTTTTAAAAGTTAGGAGTTTCCATAGAATTGAACTGTTTTCTGATTTAGTATGAGAAAATATTAAAAATAATTTTTTCAAAATAATGGCAAGCATATTCCGAAAATATTGTATAGTTTGATAACATTCCATTTGATGTCCCTCTGATAAAGAAAGAGGTAATTAATTCAAATTAGCAGCCAAAATGTTCATTTTTTAAAAAAGGTAATAAACATAGAATAATATTTACTATACCAATACAGTGAAATTATATTTTATGCAGCTTATTTTTTAATTTAATTTTATTGTCAAGGTGATATATAGAAGGGGTTGTAGTAATTGTAAGGTAGTGAATACATAAAATGTCGAAATTCTTACACCCTCCCTCATTTTTCTCAGACTTTTCCTTCACCCCAATACTCCTGACAAATTGTAAATTTCCAACATGCTGTCTTGTGAGTATTGCTACTGCATTGGTTTGCCCTTTGTCCTTTGTCTCACCATTTTGTTGTGCCTTTTCCATTGCCAAATTAAGATAAATTTATACACAATACACAGGATACTGAAATCAAATACAGCAGGGGATAAACCATAGGGGAAAACACAAAAGAAAAAAGAAATCACCTAGAACATTAAAAACAACAACCACAAAGAAAAAACTCTGTTTCAATATCCAGGAGTTCATTTTGCTCAGCATCATCTTATATGGTCATATATACATAGCTGTTGAGAAATTCTGTTCATCTGCTAGGACTATTCTACACATTTCCTACTTATTACAAATGAGGAAAACCATGAATCTGTTGCTTTGTGGCTTGTTTATTTTACTTAGTAGGATTTTTCCAAGTCTTTCTATTTCCTTATGAATTGGAAGCATAGAATTCCACCGTGTATATATAAATCACATTTTGTCAATTCGTTCATCTACTGAGTGGCATATTCGTTTAAAACATGTAAGTATTATTTAGGGTCATTCAAAACTGACAGATGCCACCTCACCAGATATACTAAAATCATTTCTAAGTAAGATAGTATTTTATAGTGGTACAATTGTTGAGGTATCTGGATGAGTTAATGTATATCTTGGACTGAATTAGGCAAGAAGATATCCAATATCATATAGGACAAAAATGGTAGTGACAAAATATTTCCCTTGAGAAAGATATAGGAGACTGCTAGAAGTATGATATAGTTCAGATAATTTTGAAGAATTTAGAAATGCAAGCTGAAACATTTCTCTTTAAATAATAATTGTGTAAGTGGAATGGCAAAAGAGGGGAAGAGAAGAAAATAACTGACAGTAGATCATTGTCCCAAGTTAGAGTATAAAAAGACATAATCTATAACTTCCAATATAACACATCCCACTTAATTTAGGTACATGCAGAATATTTGCTTCGCTTTTACTTACTTTAATGCTTCAAAATAAATGAACACTTGTAAGAAAAGTTATGTGCTTGCCATTGCTTCAACCTGAACACTTACTGTGATGAGCCTTTGTGGAGAGCTGCAGGAGCGCGACCAAAGACGGCTGCAAAAGCAACATTGTAGCTAAAATGGCGGGGCCGCGTGGTGCGGCTGCGACCTAAGATGGCGCGGGCTCCCACCTTCCGTCTTCCCCATGACGAGTGCTCTCTGTAAAAAACAACTCCTTATATGGCTATGACTTGGCTCCTAGTTTGCTTCCGTGTTTGCAGTCCTAGCAGTATATGCCACGTGGCGCTTCAGGATTGGCCATCCAGGAGGCTTATAACTGGAGCGCGGGGGCGGATGGGGAGGAGAAGCAGGAAGAAGAAGGAAGAAGCGGGCAGGAGAGAAGTAGGAGAAAAGAAGCTGTAAACAAGGTCCTGAATAAACCGTCTGAAAGAAGAACCTGTTGTCGCGTCATCCTTGCGGGTTGAGGCGGTCACGACAAGCCTTCTTTTTCTCACTTTGCACTTGGAAAATTGTCCCTAAGTTGATGATGTTGTGGCTGATTAGAATCAGAGTTAGGGGCTTCTACTTGTACAATTATCCCAGAATAGTTTAAAGCAGTTTTTCCCCCAAGATATCCAACTACATTGTCTGAAGCTGTACTTTGAACACATCCTCAAACCTGAGCATATTATTTGAAATTATACGTCAGCATTTCTTGGCACATTCTACTTTGTGCCTATGTCTTCTTCGCACATTCCTTTTGAGTTCATAGTTGCTCTATTTCCATTTCATCTGAATAAACAAACATACATTAAACATATTTAAAATATTATGAGCTTCCTTGACTTGGAATTCAGGCCATTTTTTATGCCAGGTCTGAGATTTGAACTCAGGGTGTGGGTAAATCTGCAGCACTGTGGGTGATGGGGAAGATCACCATTCTGGAAGACAAGAAAGTCAGGCCTGTTCCTACGGCCTGAAGTCAAGTCTTAGCACTCGAAAAAATAATATTCGTATACATTTTAAATAAGTGATTTATATTTACATACACATATTTACTACATATTGCAGTTAATGTATTCATTTTATTTTGTGTTTTATTTATTTCTTATGTATTTTAGTATGATTACACATATATCATTTTTTGCATCATATTACATGGGACATAGATTTTCCTATGTATTTTACATCATTCCTGAGACCGAGGATTTCACTGATAAGGAAAACAAGTGGGACAGCTGGCTTTCCACTAGGATTAAGTTTTTGGCAGTTCTGTGACTTGAACTCAGGGCCTACCAGGCCCACTTCATGAATGGGTAAATGTTAGCACACCAGACTGATGCAAGTGAAGTTGGCGGGCAAATTTGAGGACCTGAGATCAAGCCCTAGGAATGGCCAATATATAAACAGATAGATGTTTAGAGTGCAGTGTGTGCGTGTGTGTATGTGTGTGTGTGTGTGGGTGTGTGAGCGCATTTGCGTGTGTGTATATGTACATAAGTATAAGCGTCTATAAATGATACAGAGAGACACAGATAGACATTTATGTAGATTCTAGTGTATAACCGTATATAAAGAGTCATGTCTATATCTTATTTTTATATATTATATTATTACCAATTATTTGGTATAAAATTATGCCTCCATTAATTAATCACAGTAGGAGACTTAATAAAGTATTAATTAATCAATGACCTATATTTATTGCTTACAATCATATACTGGAATGACTAGCTAATTAGTAATTTAATTAGTACATTTCAAACATTGTATTAGTATTTCTATAGATAGGAACAAGTTTCCTAGGATCTTCAGCCATGTGTAGGTGGCAGTCCTGGGATCGAACTCAGGGCCTAGGTGTCTGGATTGGACTCAGGCTTCACTGACAGCACCCAGCCGTCGTCCATGCAAGGTCACATACAATTTTCAAGCCAAGTCATTGAGACCCAGGAGGGTCACAGTGCTAAGGAAACAAAGGTAAAACTATTGTATAAAACTTCCTGGTATTTTTTCTCCTCCATTATTGTTGGTTTGATGTTTTTTTGTTTTTGTTTTTATGCCAGAGATGGGAGTTGAACTTGGGTCCTAGGATCCCTGAATCATCTGTGGGTATAAAAGCTGCACCCCAGCCTAGGGTAACCATGGTTTAAGACACAATAAAATGCTTCCTTGAGCAAAAGGAGCTTAGGGGAAAGGTCTAGGCTCACAGTTGAAGCCTCAGGAACTGCCACAAAAAAAGAGCCAGTAACTCCATGTGTCTGTGAATGTATCCATATATTTGTATCAGTGAACATCCAGAGTTGCTATGTTGAAAGGCACCCAGCTAGGAAATTTGCTTTGAATAGAATGATTTCATAGCACAGAGAGTACTTTCAAGATGGTACATGTTCCCTGGCTCCCCTCAATGTTCCCAGTGTAGCCTGAAGGGTTCTTCATACCCCAGGCTGCTGGATGAAGTCTGCCTCATTGTTGGAACAGGCAGAGAAAAAGCCTCACTTCTGTACAACTGTGAAACAAACAATTAATGTGGAGCATTTAGGGTAGATGTATGTGGGCAGGCTCTGAAGGTCAGGAGAAAAAGGCCTCTTTGTACTCCAAGCTATCTCTCGTCCTAGTGCCCTGTTTTGACAGAAAGTCTTCATTTGTGCCATCTCCCATGGCAGGCCAAGTTCCCTGCACTCATCCTGTCTTTGTAAGCCTATGTTTCAGTGTTGAAACAAACTGCTACCACTAATTCAAGAGTCCTTCTGGCAGACAATTAGGGAGCTGAACCTAATGAAATTATTCATTAATAGCAATGGTGCCTCCGTGTGTGTGTGTGTGTGTGTGTGTGTGTGTGTGTGTGTGTGTGTGTGTGCATACACCAGTCCTGGTGCTTGAACTCAGTTCCTAACCACTCAGGCATTTTTTCCCTAGGGATGTGGTACTGAGAATTCAAACCTTGGGTTTCACACATGCAAAGCAGTCTACCTCTAAGAAACATTCCCAGTGCTCCACTTCCGGTTTCTTTCATTCTTTTCTTGTAAGTTGGAGGAGTTGAAGTCTGGGCCTGGGTACTGTCTCTGAGCTCTTTAGCTCATGTCTAGTGCTCTACCACTTGAGCTACAGCACCCCTTTAGGCTTCCTGGTAGTTTATTGGAAATAATCACATCAAGGAATTTCCTGCCAACGCTGGCTTTGGACCGTGATCTGGGATAGATTTGAACCAAGATCCTCAGCATCCTGAGCAGACAGGATGATAGACTTCAGCTAAAGACACCTAAGCTGTGACACTTTGCTGCAAGGAGGTCCTTGTCTCCACATGGTAGAACGTTAGCCATGAGCCCAAGAAGAAAGTCAGCACCTATGCTCTGAGTTCAGGGTTCATGATGGAGAAAACTAAACCAAAACAATTGTCTGCAGGGGACAAATCACTAGAGCTCAGTGTATACAAAAATTCGACCCTGCCTTGGGGACATATATGAGCCTCTGCACAATCATCTTACTTCTGTAACCCTTATAAGGACCAGATGAAACAGTATAACTTGTGAAGGACTCAGTACATAGGACTCTGTGAAGGGCTCAGCACACAGTACCCCATGAACGACCTAGCACCCTTGGAAGGACTCATCACATAGCTGTATCCCACAAACTCTCATTAGAATTAGGGTGCTTTCATCAGTATCACCATTCTTTCAGATACATGTCACAAACCGCACAAGTTCACATCTAACAGTTTAGAGGGGTGTTTTTTGTGGATAGGGTCATCAGCCTCAGGGATTGCACTCATAGGTTGGAGGTACTGTCCTGAGATCTTTTCCTCAAGGCTACATCTCTACCACTTTGAGGCACAGCTTATAGTCTGGCAGACTTCCTGCCAGGGCTGAGTTTTCAACCCACCAGTGTCTGACCTCATCCCCTGAGCAGCTAGGGGTGAGCCAGCAGTGTCTGGTTCCATGGTGCTGGGCTGCAGCTGTTGACCTCTGGCTAAGTCAGGTTAGATGACAACCATCAGCTTCAGACTCACAGCTTGCTCTGTGATGAGGTATTTGCAGTGCTATCCTTATATAGTTGCAGTTAGAACAGTCTATCTTTTTTTTGGTACCATTCCTGGGTCTTGAGTAAGAGTCTAGACACAGTAGCTAAGCTTTTATGCTCAGCAAGTGCTCGGCTGCTTGAGTGACAGCCTGACTTCTGGATGTTTCTGTGCATACAGTAGAGAGGAATTGAACCCATGGCTTTGTATGTACTAGGCAAGCACTCTACCACTGAGCCCCAGGAATGACAAATGTAGAAACATATATAGATTGTTTCATAGATAGATAGAAATATATATATATGCATGTATGTATAAAACAAGACAGAGATATCTGTATATTATTTGATTTTATATACCACTTATCGATAAATTATTCCTTCCTTTATTTAAAAATGGTGGTTGAATACATAACAAAGTATTAATTGAAAATTAGTCAATGTACTATAATTATTGTGTATAATTTTATAATATAATCATACACTAACTACTAATGTAATTGTTACTTTACAACATTCCATTCGTATGAATATATATTGGAATGCATTTCTTAGGATCTCCCACCATTCGTAGGTGGCAGTCCCTGAGATTCAAACCCCGGGCCTAGGTTGCTGGTTTTGGCTATGGCTTCCATGATAGTCCACCAAACTTCAGCAGTACAAGGTCATGTATACTTTCTGGGCCCTGTCATTTAGACCCAGGATGGTTGCAATGCAAAGGAATAAATTATGTAAAACCACCTTCTGGAACTTCTCAGTTTTATCCTTCTCCTTTTTTCCCCTCTCTTTTTTCTTCTTCTTTTTTTTCAGTATTGAGGCCAGAACTCTGAATCTGGGTGCTGTCCATCAACTATTCAGCTCAAGACTATCGCTCTACCACTTGAGTCATAGCACTACTTCCAGCTTTTTTCTGTTTATGTAGTGCTGAGGAATCAAACCCAGGGCCTTATGCATGAAAGGCAAGCGCACTCTATTACTGAGCCACCTTCCCAGCACTTCTCCTTTTTTTGTGTGTGAGTCCCAAGATTTGAACTCAGGTCCTAGGATCTCATGATGGGCTGTGGGTCTAGAGGCTGCACCCCAGCCTCGGTTGATAGAAGCTGAGGCAGAGTTGCCAAAAGCTGGGTTCAAGCCCCAGGCCTGGCCAAAAAAAAAATAAGGCCCTAGCTTGGAATTTGCACCATTTTTCTGGAAGTCTTGGAATTTGAACTCAGGGCTTGGGCAATTCTGTGTCACTGTGGGGCAGAGGAAGCTCACTGTCATTGAATACAACAATTTCAGCACAGTTTCTAGGGCCCGAATTCAAGCCCCAGCACTGATAAAAATAATATTCATATATGAGATCTATTTACAAACATCGGTTTATTCCATATGACATTTATTATCCTTATTTTTTATTTTATTTAGTATTATTACATATATAACATTTATTTCATTTATTACATCTTATCACATGGATATATTTATATATGGGTTATACTATACATCATACTGAGAGCCAAGACTTTCACAGAGAAGGAAAAAATGTGTCAAAATTTACTTCTGACTCCACATATAAAATTTTGGCCGTGCTTGGATTTGAACTCACAGCCCACAATGCCCAATTCATGAAAAGGTCAGTGTAGAAAAAATGCCCTTGGCAAACTGAGCTGCCAGCCACTTCTGAGAACCTGGGAACAAGCCATAGTAATGGTTGATAGATATAGATATAGAGATTGAAATTGATATAGAGATAGATAGATAAATGGGTAGTTTGCTATATATGAGAGAGAGACAATGTGAGGATATTAAATTATATATATTATGAATTATTATTAAATTATGCCTCCATTTAATGAAGTATCATGGTTGCATACTTATTGAAGCATTAATGTAAACGTAGTCAGTATTCCTTAATTGGGACTATCACACCATGGTGCTAGAATGAAAGACATAATCCAATACTTTTTGTGTGATATTCTATAAGAGAATCATGAACTATAAGAGAATCATGACATTCTATAAGAGAATCATGCAAAGATAATTACTTTTATAAGACTCCATTAAGCATTCACATGAATAGTGAAGATTTTCTCAAGATCTTCTTCCATTTATAGGAGGCAGTCCTGGCATTCGAACTCCAGGCCTGGGTAGTTTACTTCAAAATGCAAACCATTAGAATGACACTGTGAAGATTTCAGTTTGTCACAATGAAAAAAAGAACAAGAAGAAAAGAAAGCCACGTGTCATTTGTGCCTGCCTGTAATCCTAGCTCTTCAGGAGTCTGAGAGGTAGAGAATGGCAGTTTGAATTCAGCCAGGACAGGAAAGTCCACAGCACTGTTATTTCTGTGGGATCACAGAAATAAAAAATTGCCATGAGTGGGGCTGTGGCTCAAGGACAGAGCGATACCCTTGAGCAAAATGCTCATAATACAACCCCTGGACCGGCCCCCAAAAAAGTAACTCCATGTTTCCCCATATATGTATGCATGTATTTCTATCGGTGAAGGTTAGAATCCCTAAGATGAAAGGCACCAAGCTAGGAAATTTGCTTTGAAGAAAATGATTTCATAGCACAGACAGTGCTTTCAAGACAGGGCATGTTCCGGGGCTCCCCTCACTGATCCCAGTGTAGCCTGAGGTTTTCTCCACACCAGGGACTGCTGGAGGAAGTCTGCCTCATTGTTGGAACAGGCAGAGAAAAGGCCTCACTCCCGTACAGCTGTGTAACAAACAACTCCATCTGGGCCAATTAGTGAGCAGGAGTGTGGGCAGACTCTGAAGGCTAGGAGAAAAAAGGCCACTTTGAAACTCAAGCTATCTCTCTTCTCAGTGCTATTTTGACAGGAAGCCTCAATTTGTGCCACCTCCTGTGATAGGCCAAGTTCCCTGCACTTATCCTGTCTTTGTTAGACTATGTTCCAGTGTTGAACTAAATTGCTACAATAAATTCAAGGGTCCTTCTGGCAGACAACAAGGGAGGTGAACCTAATAAAATGATTAATTATTGGCAACAGTGCCTTCCTAGGTTCTGGAAGCTTGCTAAATCTAAGCACATGTGTAATATCACAATGCTTCCTGTCATCTAGAGCTGGTGAAGCTCATCAGGTTTTGAAACCTTTGACCTCTCCTAGTTGGGCCCTGGGTGGCTAGGTTTTGGGGTTGAACACAGGGCCTGGGTGCTGACCATGAGCTCAGAACCGACGCTCAGTGCTTTACCATTTGGTGTCACAACTTCACTTCTGGTATCTGTCTGTGTGTATGTGTGTGTGTGTGTGTATGTGTGTGTGTGTGTGTGTCTGTGTGTGTGTGTCTGTGTGTATGAATGTGTGTGCATACACTTGTCCTGGAGCTTGAACTCAGGACCTGAACACTGTAACTGAGTTTCACCTGTACAAAGATAGCACTCTACCACTTGAGCCACAGAGCCACTTCAGGCTTTATTCTAGTGATGTGGTACTAAATAATCAAGCCCAGGGATTCATACATGCAAAGCACTCTACCCTAAGACACATTCTCAGCAATCCACTTCAGTTTCTTTCTTTCTTTTCTTGTAAGTCAGAGGAATTGAAGTCTAGGCCTGGGTGCTGTCCTGAGCTCTTCAGCTAAATACAAGTGCTCTACCATTTGAGCTACAGCACCCCTGAAGGTTTTTTTTAATTCACTGGAGAGAAGCCTCTCAAGGAATTTCTTGCCCAGGCTGGCTTTGGACTGTGATCCTCAGCTCTCAGGCTCCTGAGTAGCTAGAATAACAGGTGCGATTTGCTGACACCCAGCTTCCACTTCAAGTTCCTAAGTGGTGAATAGGAGATAAGAGTCCCATGGGACCTTTTTTGTCTGGGATAGTTTGGAACCGAGGTCGTCATATCTCAGCTTCCTGAGTAGGCAGGATGACAGACCTCAGCTACAGATGCCTAGACTGTAACACTCTGTTGCAAGAGGGTTCTTGGCACCACATGGTGGGGTGCTAGCCATGAGCCCAACAGAGAAGGTTCAGTGGCTAGGCCCTGAGTTCAAGGTTCATGACCAAGAAAAATAAACCAAAACAATTGTCTGCAGGAGACAACTCACTAGAGTTAGGTACATACACAATTGGCACTGACATGGGGACATAGCTGAGCCTCAAGATTCTCATCTGCACAATTGACTTCTGGAGCTCTTACAAGGACCAAGTGAAAGAATTTACCCCGTGAAGGACTCAGCACACAACACCTCATGAAGGACTCATCACATAGCTGTATCCCACAAGCTGTCAGTGTTAGGGTGCTTTCATCAGTATCACCATTCTTTCAGAAACACATAACAAACCACATAAAGTTCACTACTAATGATTAAAAGGGATGGATTCTTTGGTGGAGGTGGAGTCAGCCATGGGAATTTCACTGAAAGGTTGGGGGTACTGTCCTATGATCTTTTGCTCAAGGCTAGAACTCTACCACTTTGTGCTGCAGCTCAGAATTTCACCAACTTGCTACCAGGGCTGGGTTTTAAACCCACCAGTGTCAGATCTCAGCCCCTGAGTATCTTGGATGACAGAGGTGATGGAGCCAGCAGCATCTGGTTCTGTGGAGCTGGGTTGCAGCCGTTTACCTCTGGCTAAGTCAGGTTAGATGGCA
>NW_012286030.1:0-1726 GCF_000151885.1 Dipodomys ordii
GTAAACGTAGTCAGTATCTTAATTGGGACTATCACACCATGGTGCTAGAATGAAAGACATAATCCAATACTTTTTGTGTGATATTGTATAAGAGAATCATGAACTATAAGAGAATCATGACATTTTATAAGAGAATCATGCAAAGATAATTACTTTTATAAGACTCCATTAAGCATTCACATGAATAGTGAAGATTTTCTCAAGATCTTCTTCCATTTATAGGAGGCAGTCCTGGCATTCGAACTCCAGGCCTGGGTAGTTTACTTCAAAATGCAAACCATTAGAATGACACTGTGAAGATTTCAGTTTGTCACAATGAAAAAAAGAACAAGAAGAAAAGAAAGCCACGTGTCATTTGTGCCTGCCTGTAATCCTAGCTCTTCAGGAGTCTGAGAGGTAGAGAATGGCAGTTTGAATTCAGCCAGGACAGGAAAGTCCACAGCACTGTTATTTCTGTGGGATCACAGAAATAAAAAATTGCCATGAGTGGGGCTGTGGCTCAAGGACAGAGCGATACCCTTGAGCAAAATGCTCATAATACAACCCCTGGACTGGCCCCCAAAAAAGTAACTCCATGTTTCCCCATATATGTATGCATGTATTTCTATTGGTGAAGGTTAGAATCCCTAAGATGAAAGGCACCAAGCTAGGAAATTTGCTTTGAAGAAAATGATTTCATAGCACAGACAGTGCTTTCAAGACAGGGCATGTTCCGGGGCTCCCCTCACTGATCCCAGTGTAGCCTGAGGTTTTCTCCACACCAGGGACTGCTGGAGGAAGTCTGCCTCATTGTTGGAAGAGGCAGACAAAAGGCCTCACTCCCGTACAGCTGTGTAACAAACAACTCCATCTGGGCCAATTAGTGAGCAGGAGTGTGGGCAGACTCTGAAGGCTAGGAGAAAAAAGGCCACTTTGAAACTCAAGCTATCTCTCTCCTCAGTGCTATTTTGACAGGAAGCCTCAATTTGTGCCGCCTCCTGTGATAGGCCAAGTTCCCTGCACTTATCCTGTCTTTGTTAGACTATGTTCCAGTGTTGAAATAAATTGCTACAATAAATTCAAGGGTCCTTCTGGCAGACAACAAGGGAGGTGAACCTAATAAAATGATTAATTATTGGCAACAGTGCCTTCCTAGGTTCTGGAAGCTTGCTAAATCTAAGCACATGTGTAATATCACAATGCTTCCTGTCATCTAGAGCTGGTGAAGCTCATCAGGTTTTGAAACCTTTGACCTCTCCTAGTTGGGCCCTGGGTGGCTAGGTTTTGGGGTTGAACACAGGGCCTGGGTGCTGACCATGAGCTCAGAACCGACGCTCAGTGCTTTACCATTTGGTGTCACAACTTCACTTCTGGTATCTGTCTGTGTGTATGTGTGTGTGTGTGTGTATGTGTGTGTGTGTGTGTGTGTCTGTGTGTGTGTGTCTGTGTGTATGAATGTGTGCATACACTTGTCCTGGAGCTTGAACTCAGGACCTGAACACTGTAACTGAGTTTCACCTGTACAAAGATAGCACTCTACCACTTGAGCCACAGAGCCACTTCAGGCTTTATTCTAGTGATGTGGTACTAAATAATCAAGCCCAGGGATTCATACATGCAAAGCACTCTACCCTAAGACACATTCTCAGCAATCCACTTCAGTTTCTTTCTTTCTTTTCTTGTAAGTCAGAGGAATTGAAGTCTAGGCCTGGGTGCTGTCCTGAGCTCTTCAGCTAAATACAAGTGC